>NC_056737.1:447727682-447812682 GCF_019279795.1 Protopterus annectens | reverse complement strand
TAACGGAGCAAACTTTGGGAAGAAAAGATGGATTAGTGCGAAGAGATACTCTATCAGGGTGAAAGATCAAATAAGGGTGTTTAATGGAAAGAGCTTGAAGCTCCGACACCCTTCTGGCCGATGTAATAGCCACCAAAAAGAGGGTCTTCCATGACAAAAACTTTAATGGACAGGAAGAGGCTGGTTCAAAAGATGGTAGCATCAGTTGGGATAAAAGAAGGTTAAAGTTCCAAGGTGATGTAGGAGTTCTAACTGGAGGTCTAATATGGAAAGATCCTTTTAGAAAGGCCTTACAAAGCCTGTGAGCCATAATAGGAGCCCCACTTTCTTCCACATGAAAGTTCAAAATGGCGGCCAATTGCACTCTCAAAGTGGCAGGAGAAGCTCCTTGGTGGGACAGTTCTGTTAAAAACTCCAGGACCCTATTCAGAGGAGCTATCACGGGGTCCAACTGATGTGAATTTGCCCAGTGCACAAAACGCTTCCATTTACTAGTGTAAATTTTCGTAGTGGAAGCTTTATGAGAAGCCACCAGGATATTTCGAACTGCAGGGGAAAGAAGATCAGACCTGGCTAAGAAGGGAAGCGGAGCAGCCAAGCTGCTAGTCTGAGGGAGAGTAGCGACGGGTGGGATACCCCTGACGAGTGGGTCAGTAGATCCGGCTCCGGGTCCAGGATCCAGGGTTCCCGAATTCGGTGTGCCAGAAGAAAGGGAAACCAGATTTGACGAGGCCAGAATGGGGCAATGAGGATAATTGTCCTTTGCAGGTTGTTGGCTTTCTGTAGAAATTTTGTAATCAGGGAAACAGGAGGAAAAGCGTACAGGAGACCCGGGGGGCAATCGTGAACCAGAGCGTCCCTGGGGACTTCCCCTGGAGGGGGTAATAGGGCAAAATAGCTTCTGCATTTGGCGTTCATTGGAGACGCAAACAGATCGCAGGAAGGCTGGCCCCACTTGCGAAAAATTTCCTTCGCAACTGATTGTTTGAGAGACCACTCGTGAGGTAACAGGATGGCTCTGCTCAACCTGTCCGCTATGACGTTGGATAACCCCGGGATGTGCGTTGCTATCAGAAAGCGACCCGTGGACTCCGCCCATTGCCAAATTCTCATGGCCTCTCTGCATAGTTGATAAGACTTGGTTCCCCCTTGTTTATGTACCATACTACGGACATGTTGTCCGACTGAACTGCAATTGTCCCTAGAGGAAGGAGGGGAGCAAAGTGTTGCAACGCTAGAAACACTGCCCTCAACTCTAGAACACTGATGTGCAGATTGTACTCCAATTTGGACCATTCGCCTTGGACTGTCTGTCCCTGAAAGATGCCCCCCACCCTATCAGGGAAGCGTCCGTGGTCACCGTAGCTGTCGGCGTGGGTAGCACAAATGGTCTTCCGCTGGAAAGATTGCAGGTCTGAAGCCACCAAGCCAGGTGTGATTTGCATATGTTTGTGATGTGGATTTCGTGTGTCAGGGGTAAGTGTTGGAATGACCATTGTGCAAACAGTAGCCATTGAAGAACTCTCATGTGCAGTCTTCCCAAGGGTATCGCAATGAGAGAAGCTGCCATGAGACCTAAAACCTTCAGAACCAGTTTTGCTGGGGATTTTCTGGATAATAGAAGAAGAGATATGTGGTTTTGAAGGGAGGTTATCCTTTCTGGAGGAAGTCTTAGGATTAAGCAACGCGTATCCAATTCTGCTCCTATGAATGAGATATGTTGTGATGGCTGTAGTAAAGATTTTTCGAAATTTACGGAAATTCCGAGATGAACACAGAGTTAAAGTGTGTAATCCCTGGCCTGAATCAGTCGACGCTGGGTGGTGGCAGAAAGGAGCCAGTCGTCCAGATACGGAAACACCTGGAATCCCAGGCGCCTCAAGTGAGACGCTACCACTGCCATACATTTGGTGAAAACCCTGGGGGCTGAGGTCAGACCAAAGGGCAGGGCTTGAAACTGAAAGTGACTGGCTCCCAGCCGGAAGCGCAAGTGATCCCTGGACGCCCTGGCCATTTTTATGTGGTAGTATGCGTCCTTTAGATCTATGGAGCACATCCAGTCGTCCTTCTGTAAAAATGGAAGGATCGATTGAAGCGTGACCATCCGGAACTTTTCTTTCTTGATGAAGGTATTGAGTTTGCTTAGGTCCAGAATTGGCCTCCAGTCCCCTGTCTTTTTTGGAACTAAAAAGAACCTTGAGTAAGTTCCGAATCCTCTCTGGTCCGCTGGGACTGGTTGGATGACTCTTTTTTCTAGCAGCTTTGAAATTTCTATAGCTGCAGGGCCTCGCAGATGGGGCGGAACATCTGGGAGTCTTTTCTGCGGAATTGGGGACAATAGGAGGGGAATTTTGTAACCTCTGGTAACAATGCTTTTTACCCAATTGTCTGATGTAAGACTTTGCCAGGCCTGAGGGTATAAAGCTAAGCGACCCCCGACTGCCTCCAGAGCAGGACAGCCGGGCCTCCTCTCAGGAGTGCTGGAAAGGTTTCCCGGGGAGTGTATCCCTGTCACCTTGGTTTTGCGGACCCCCTCTGCCACCAGGGCGACGTCTTCCACCTCTGCCCCCTCCTCTGCCTCTAGAGGGGGCATCACCCTGTGTGCCTGGGAAAGAGCCTTGGGGTTTTCGAAACCACATTTTTCCACCACGTTGCCCTTTGGGGTACGGTCTGGATGGGGTGGAAAAACAGACTCTGACAGCAGACAGAGTCTTTCCCTCTTGCTCACACCGGGTAAGGGTCTCCTTCACTTTAGGGACAAAAAGAGTGGCACCATCAAATGGGGCGTTAGTAAAGGAAGACTTGAAGGCTTCCGCAAAGGAACATAAGCGCATCCAGGATTGTCTACGAAGAGCAATTGCTGAAGCCGCTGCCCTACTCGACCCTTCGGCTGCGTATGAGATCAGCCTTATGGACGAGTTTGCAAAAGATGTAAGGGTATTGAGATGTGCTGTAACTTTCTCCGAGACAGCAGCATCTGTGGTACCCTGGAGGGTATCTCCCAACTCTTTGATTAGATCCCTCTGTAACCGTGTAAAATGGGTCAAATAGTTCAGGGATCGCATAGAAAAAGCCGCTGAACTAAAAATGCGCTTCCCATACCTGTCCATAGTCCTAGAATCTCTGTTAGGCGGATGGACAGATGAGGAAGATTCAGACATCTCCTTTTTCGTGGCCGCTGCAACCACCATAGCGTCCACTGGAACTCCCTTTGTTAGATAAGCCTTATCTTGGGGGGCTGTAATATATTTATTAGGCTTTCTAGGGACTGGCTCCACCGTGTCAGGTGTCTCCACGCCCTCCGAGCAATCAATTCCATTAACTCATCAAGGCGGAGTGACCCAGGAGGAGGAAGGGCGAGCACCGAATGCCTTCAGCAAGACTGACTCATCCTCAGAAGGGGTAGGGCTTGCCAATCACCTCTCTGTTTTAGGATCTCCAGGATGTCAGAAAAGGAGACATCCTCTGAGGGTGATTTAGGGGACCCTTCTGACTCATCCAAGTCAGTGTCCGATGTCAAGGATTCCTGTGGAGAATCCAAGTGTCTCCTCTTACACAATCTTTTCCTCGGAACTTCTTCGGGGGGGGGCATCCGACGAAGCCTCCGAGGAAGAGGGGGCACCCTCAAGGGGTGGCTGAGACACTGGTGCTCGAAGCTTAGATGTAGCCGTGGGTGCAGAGGAGGATAACGGTCCTTTATGGGAAGGAGAAGCCGTCTCTGCTGAAGTGGTTGTCTGAGCAGACAACACCTTCCTCATGAGATCGAAAGCCCCCGGGTCCCGAGTCGAGGCATCCCCAGGTTCCGAAGAACTCGAAGGAATCCCCGAGACAGGCACCGATGGCATTGACCCCGAGGACGGAGCCGAGTCGATCCGAGCCGAGGCTCCGAGAGGGAGAGTCGGAACCGAAAAATCGGTCCGACTCTCGGTCCCCGATCCAAGGATGGATCTTCGGCTCCGAGACTCCGGTACTGGATCAGACGGAGTCGAGGTGAACGGTGCCGACCGAGAAAGGGACGGTTCCGGCACAGAGGGCTCCACAATCAGCAGATCAGCCTCTCCCGGCTCCGAAGACTGGATAGGCCTCGGAGGAGGAACAGGTGGAGATAAGGGAAGGCCTTCGAGTCTCGACACCAACTGAGAGGTGGGGTAGGCCCTGAGGGAATAAACTCTAAGAAAGTATATAAAAAACTATATACGGAACCGAGAAAACCTCGATACACTACTCACACACACACAGTCAACTTTAAAGAGAAATATTTTTAAACAAAAATACAAGAAATAACAAATCTTAGCTTTGAGGTGGTCCGAGCTCATCAAATATGATGCGAACGTTGCAGCGGCAAACTAGATCTGAGGTAAAGGCAGAGGGGGATTGTGGGAGTTAGGTTGGTCTCGAGCTTCTTCTCGATGCAGAGCTTTGTCAAGCGGCCGACATGGAGCCGAGGATCGGCTCCGAACCCAGGTGTAAGAACAAATGGCGAGATTGAACACTCTCACATTGATAATTTTGTGCTTACTCACACAAGGCAGTGAAAGCAGAGAGGAAATGAGATACATGGTCAAATTAACATAAGAGGCAGGCAACTAGAAAGACAGTGGGATATAAGAACACTACAGTAAGCTGGTGGGTGGGAAAAAAATTCTGCCCGACTCACAAGAGGCAGAGCTGTGGTCTCTTTTGAAGTTTTAATATGCAGTTAAAAGCAGAATACAAGTAAAACACAAGATAAAGAAAACAAATCACAGTATTCAAAATATAAAAAAGGCAATAAAGTAATACAAAATACAACAAAAAGCAAACTAACCTTTCCTTCACAGCAAAGTGTAGCAGAGTCTGGTGAGTTTTTCTAGTAAAGGAAAACTCACCTTCAACTAAAAGTGGCAAATATATTAATTTTACTTTAACAATTCACTTTAATCCACAAAGAGTAAACACATTTTCTTTTAATGAAGACTGATTACCTTGTGTTCATTTTGTGAGTTTGGAAACCCAAGTAAGGATCAAGGACAAGACTTGTTGCTAGGTCATCATTCTCACAGAGTTCTTTGGCTCCCATCCCAGATGAAGGTGCATACCGACTCTGACCTTCAATCCCAGATCCTCCACAGCCTACAGGAAATAAACAAACACCACTTGGATAAACAACAGAGAAACACAGTGGATGCCAATTAAATAAAAGTACTAAAGGCAGAAAATATTTCTTCTTACGGTTATGAAACTTAACACAGTGACAGACATGGGCGATCTGTGTCAATCCTCTTCAAATGTTTGGACTTTAGCTGCAGGCTCATGCCAACTCATCAATAATACTTTAACCAGACCTCCAACTCTTGCCCTTCCAATCTCATACCACTTGGTGCTTCCCCACTAACTCTAGGTATGAAATGCCTCTCACAAGCAAAATGTAATCAGTCATTATATTACACAGTATACATAAAACCAAGATGCAATTCTCTACATATCTCATCTCACACAGGAAGGATGACAAACGAGTATACTGAATAGGAGGGACAAAACACCCAAAATTAAAAGTACATATCTTTCAGACCTGAACTTGTCCAGCCTCTTTAAGATATAGTCCTGAGATTATCCTCCTAGCTCAGTGGAATATCAGAAGGATACTGTGGATGACAGTATCCCAAATGAAGACTTCAACCTGTAGGTCACATCCAGTTTACAGCATCTTGTGAAAGAATGCAAAGAAGTCAGTGTTTCAGCTGCACAAATCTCATCCAATGTGGTGTTCTTAAAGGCTTGAGAAAACGCTTCTACACTAGCAGAGTGGTAGGATCAACTGGTTGTAAGACTGGTTACATTTTTCACAACAAAATTTTATGTATAGACAACTACTGAGGGAGTTATTTTAGATGCTTCAAATCCTAGTTTGCTTGGATCATAGGAAACAACAAAAAGATGGAGTTTCTTTCTGCTTGAATTTGTCCTACCAAAAAAAGAACCGTTTGTGACAGCCCAAATTGTATAAAATGTATTCTTCTCTGAGAACTCTGAAAAAGGGTAAATTAGAGAACTGATTCAGATGCTTTGGTGGCCACCTTTGACACAAATACAAGGTAAGTGCAGGTGGACACCCCTTCTCCTTACAAAAACATTTTTATTTAAGCTAAGAGTACATTTCATTTGCTGCAGATGCATGGCCCACTCTTGTTTCTATATTCATAGAATACATTTAGTTACTTTGTTTCCTTAGTGTTGTACCTATTTCCTCGGAATTCTCACCCAGCGGTGGATCTTTGGGATTTACCTCATAGCTTTCGGCTAGGTTTACTGCAGTCTTCTAAGAAATCTGAGCAGCTTTTTTTTTCCCTTTCTTTCTTGTTCTCCCTTTTAGTGGTCAGAGGTACAATCACTCTTTGGGTTTTGCAGCTATGGTTGACAATTAATGGTTTTAAATAGCTACCTTCTCCAATCTCTCCAAGTGGACTAACTTGCACTGTTTAGTAGTCTGCTGCCATACTGTACGTGATGCTTAAAACTGTACCTACTAGTTTCTATGGAAAACAAAGTAAGAAGAGTCTATACACAAGGCCCGAAACTTGGAAATTCCTCTCACTGAAGTGGCCGCCACTAAAAAGACAGTCTTTCCATGACAAAAACTTCAGATAATAAGATGGAACAAAGTCCTTAAAAGAAGGGTCTGACAAACTCCCTTAAGGAGTCTTACACACCTGAAAGAGGCCAACAAACATCTTCCTATCCCCTTATGAGTTAGATGTAGCAAACAAATAAACTTTAGTGAACTATAACAAATCCTAATAAAAAATATGAGCTAAATGGTGCAAAACAGATTAAATAAGAGGTAAAAAGAGGGTTACTCTGTTAATAAAGGGGCTCAGAGACAAAACCATTTATCCTTGTACAGCTTCTTAGTGGTCCGACAACTGGACAATCCTAGGCTATCAAGAGAAGTGGAGTAACAATGTTGTCGGGTGGATGGAGAGGGTGTTAGGTTGAGACTTGCAGAATGGGGGAAGAGACGTGTTCAGGACACCTACAGGCAAAGAGGTTTCTCCAGATGAGGTCACAAAGACGGAACTACACTTACGAGGGACAAAAGAGGGCTATCAGAATGAATCCACCTTTGGAAAGAATATTCCTGATGAACTACAAGAGGTACAGTTGCACAAGTCCTACTTACTTATGTAAAATTAGATGTTCAAATTTCTCACTATCTCTGACATTTTGGGTTTCCTACCAAGGTAAACCAGTATTGGTCAGCTTTCAAAAGCCAGGTTCCCCTTCCTATCACATCCTGCGACAACAGACTGGCTCAGCACATTCTGAAATGAAAGGAAGTTTTGTGTTAAGCATTTTTTTTTTTTTGGTTCCACAAAGGAAGATAGGAAAGGACCTTAAGCCAAAATCATTAAGCAAGACTAAATTTACAGCCAATCACTATACAACATAAAAACCAAAGCCAACAACAGAATCAAAGAGGTTGAAAAGTACAGTTGTGTACACTTACCATAAATGTAAGATGTTCGAGTGTATTCACTGTTGCAGTCATTACAATTCGGTTATCCTGCTGGCAGGCTACCCTCAGTCGGCCTGAATTCCAAAGTCTAGGTCCGGCATCGGTTGCTGTCGCCTCTTCCCTGACGTCAGTGTGGCAGGGGTATAAAAGATGCAGCAGACGCAATTCTTGCCCCAGATGTCAGGTGCCCCCAAAAGGGTAGGCTAAAAATATGTCAATAAAACATGCATGCACCAAAGTATATATTTTACCTTCATGTACAAGCAAATACACCACATAGGTTGTATAGAATAGAGAAGTACAGATAAGCTCCAGCAAAGCAATGGGGGATGGCGGGTGGGTAACATGGACTGCAACAGTGAATACACTCGAACATCTACATTTATGGTAAGTGTACACAACTGTACTATGTTCTTCGTGTTTCACTGTTGCAGTCATTACAATTGGGTTGAATCCCAAAGCTAAGGTTGGGAGGCTGGAGCTAAATAGCATTAGGAGCGGCTATTAGGCCCTGCAGAACTGCAGTGGCAAAGCCTGACCTGGATTAAGAGTAGAGTGGTAAGTGATGGTGCTTTGTGAAGGTGTGCACTGAACTCCAAGTAGCAGCCTCTAAAATTGCTTTGGTTGGTAGTCCCTGAGGAAGGCTGCTGCTCTGGTTGAATGCCCTTAGGTACTGGCTTGCCATGCTGTGAATCGCAGAAACAAATGCAGTGGCCTATCCACTTTGAAATAGTCTGTTTTGAGATAGCCTTTCCTTGTGATCCTGCAGCATATGCCACTGAAAGCTTTGGTTCTATTCAAATAGAAGTGTAGCCGTCTGTGTATGTCCACAGAATGCAGAATTCTCTCCCCCTTATTCTGTGGGTTTGGATAAAAGGTAGGCAGATTAATAGTTTGGTTAAGGGCCACACTGGACACTACCTTAGGCATAAATGTCGGGTTTGTTCTCAGAGAAACCCTGTCTGGATAAAAAATGATAAAAAGGTTCCACAGCCATGAGTGCCTGTAGCTCTGAGACTCGTCTTGCAGAAGTTATTGCTAAGAGCAGAGCTGTTTTCCAAGATAAAAACTTTATATCAGCTGTAGCGGCTGGCTCAAAAGGAGGTAGGGTGAGTTTTTCCAAGACATAATTGAGGTCCCATGCAGGTATTGGTGATCTCCTTGGAGGCCTTAAATTTTTGGCCCCTCTGAGGTACTGCCTTAATAAAGGATGGGAAAAGATTGGTGGCTCTGTATTGTAATGAGCTGAAATGGCAGAGGCATGAATTTTCAGACAAAAAGGATAGGCCTTTGTCCAGCATCTCAGTCAAGTACTGCAAAATCTGAGGAATATTTGGTACAGCTGTGTCAATTCCTTGTGCCTGGTTCCAATCACAGAATCTCATCCATTTTCCAGCATAGGATTTTCTAGTACTAGGCCTCCTGGCCTCCAAAATGACATTCATCACCGCTTTAGTGAGAGGTGTGTTTTGTATGACTACATTATCCGCCATGCTGCCAGATTTAAGGTCTTGAGTTGGCTGTGCAGGATTTGATTGTTCTGCTGGGACAGTACATGAGGCACTTGAGGTAAGGTCCAGGCTGGGCATTGAGACAAGTTCCTTAGGACTGGATACCAGTACTGGCATGGCCAGTCTGGGGCAATCAGTATCATTTTTGGCTTCTCCTTTCTGACCTTTAGGAGTACCTTGGGGAGGAGAGGCAGAGGAGGAAAGGCATATACTGTTAAGTCTTTCCAGCTGAAAGATAGGGCATCCACTTTCCATGCTTGTCTGTGATAAGTCCTTGTGCAGAATCACTTTAGTTGGCAGTTGTGAGGTGAGGCAAACAGATCTATGTCGGGGCATCCCCATTTTCCTTGTTATGCTGAAGACTTGTGGATCCAATTTCCACTCATGGGGATCCATGAGGTTTCTGCTTAGTTCATCTTCCAGAATATTTATCTTTCCTGGCAGGAATTGTGCCTGCAGATGTACTTGGTAAGTCAATGCTGTGTCCCACAAAGTCATGGCTAGTCTGCAAAGGGGGTAAGAATGAGTGCCTCCCTGCTTGTTTATATAACACATGACCGTGGTGTTGTCTGTCTTTATCAGTAGTTGTTCCGGATGAAGTAGGTCCCTGAAGGCTGTCAGGGCATTTTGAACAGCTAGCATCTCTTTTTGATTGATATGTAGATGCATTTGGTTTGCAGACCATGTGCCTTGAATACATTTTCCTGCCATGTGGGCTCCCCAGGCATAATCCGATGTGTCCATTGTTAATGTCTGTGTGGCTGGGGTAGAGTGAATGGCTGTCCCTTGTTCTGGTGACAGGCCTTCGTCCACCATCAAAACTCCTGTTGCAGGCAGGGAATGAGAGTAACTATTGCTTCCAGGCTGTGGCAATGTTAAGTCCAAACACTTTTTAGGTACCAATGAAGTTTAATCATATGCAGTCTTGCATATGGAATTAGTAGAATGCAGGATGCCATTAAGCCCAAAGCCTGCAGAATTTTTCTTGCAGATAACTGGGCCTTTGTTGCCAACAGTTTGAAACAGTCAGTTGCCTTTGTTTGTCTGGCATGAGATAAGCCATCTGGGCAGTTGTATTTAAGCTTGCACCCAGGAATATTATCTCTTGAGAGGGTACTAGTTTTGATTTCTGTTTGTTGACTGTGTACCCTAGGCATGGTAGTAATCTCTTTACAAATGCCATATGCTGTAGTAGAATGTCCTTGTTCTCTGCTTGAAAGAGGCAGTCGTCCAAGTAAGGATATATTTGCATTCCTCTGTCTGCAGAACGCAATTACTAGTGCCAGGCACTTTGGCTTATCTACTGCGCCCAGGGTCTTCACAAAGGGCAGTGCAGAGAACTGGTAGTGCATTGAGCCAGCTTTGAATCGGAGGTATCTTCTGCATGTTTGTCTGATTGGGACATGCAGGTATGCCTCTTTTAGATCTAAATTCACAAGACAAGCCTTCTTGCCCAACATGGGCAGAAGCTGCTGCAGAGTCAACATTTTGAATTTTGGAATATCCAGATATGTGTTTAGAATAGATAGGTCCAGTATTGGTCTCCAGACTTTGTCCTTTCTGGGTACCAAGAACAGTCTTGAATAAAATCCTTGTCCCTGCTCTTGCTCTGGTACTTGTTGAATGGCCCTCATGTCCATGAGGGATGCGAATTGTTTTTGTGCCTCTGCCCATTGATGTTTTGGTAGGTCTGGCCAACCATTTGCCCTTGGCATGGTATGGAAGTGAAACTTGTAGCCTCGTGACACTATGTTTAAGACCAATTTGTCCTAAGTTATTATGTGCCAATTTTGTGAAAAAAGTGCTAGTTTTGCCCCTAAAGTTGCTGCCAGAAGATAAGTGTTTGGTGTAGGCAGGGGGAAGTCAAAGGGACGGTTTCCTGTATGGCTGTGATTGGTCTTCTCCAGTTTTGGAGGTAGAAGTACCCCATTGTTTAGACTTGTACGAACCTTGGGGCTGGGATCTGCCTCTAGGGCATCTGTACCTGCCCCTTTGTGGCCTGTCTGACACTGGAAAGGACCAATTCTTTGTAGGCCAGTGTCTGCTAAATCTTGGTGGCTGTACCTGTAAGAAATCCTTGGCTGTTTGCATAGATTTAGCTTTGTCCTCCATTTTCTTCAACACCTCTTCTGCTTTAACACCAAACAAAGCATAATGCTGTAATGGAGCATCTAATAATTTTGCTTTAACATGATCAGGTAGATTTTATTCCTTTAACTAAGCATGCCTACAAATGACAGAACCCGTAACTGCGGCCCTGCAGGAGGCCTCCAGAGAATCAAAACCACATTGCAAAGTATGCCTTCCAACTTGTTCAGCTGCATGCAATAATTCCTGCACTTCTTTGTTTTCTGCACATTCAGAATTTATCAACATTTTCTGTTTAAACAGTGACATAATATATTGCTGATATTTGAGCATATGAAACTGACAATTTAAAGCCCTTATAGCCAGGATAGCAGAAGTGTAAATCTTTTTTCCCCATCTGTCCAGTGCTCTAGAATCCCTGTCAGAGGGAGTTGGGTTTTTTGCAGTGGAAGCCTTGACCCCTTAGGAACCCTGAGAGATAGTTTCTTGGTCAGCAGCAGGGTTTTTGAAAAGGAATTTATGAGTCAGGAACCCTGTAGTACCTGTCCGGCTTAACAAGAGCTGGAGGTAAGGAGTCAGGGGTCAGACTGGACTCTGAAAATACATCATCTACAATGTCTAACACAGGTGGAATAGCTAGAGGCCTGTGCTGTGGTAGTAAAAGTAAGTCTCTGAGCCTTTTCTTAGACTCTGAATAATCTTGGCTCTCCCACTGGAAATGCTCCCTCATGGTATGTAAAGTTTCCCCAAAAGAATAATCCTCAGGAGGAGAGGCTGAAGGGATTGATTCTTCAGCATCAGAATCCTCATAGGGAGGAAGAGAGTATTCCTGATCAGAATAGGAATCAGATGAAATGGAAACGTGATCTGAATATTCATATTCTGTCTCTTGCCTAGGCCTCTTATCAGGAGGGGGATGGGAACTCCTGATCAAAGTAATTAGGTCTTCGGCCATTTTGAGCATCTGTTTTTTAGGCATGGAGGCCTGTCCATGAGGCTGTTGTACTTGTTTCTTTGTCTTTAAAGGTGCTTTCATCTTTGCCTTTGAAGCTGAAGTCGTTTTAACATATAACTGAGTAGGTCTGAAAACACCCTCAGAAGCCGATGCCTGCTCGGCAGCTCCTGGCCCATCTGAGGGAATAGTTTCGAAGGTCCAATACTTTGAGCTTCCAATGGCCTGGTCGACTCCATGTGGGTGTTGGTAGCAGCCTGCGAGTCTAAAGTAGCGGTCGTCAGGGGCTTCGAAGGTGCCTCACTGAGAACCAGCAACTGGCTTATAAGAAGCCTCGTCGTCGGTTTTGGACCTCTGATGCCTGTCCTTTTCCTTGCGTTTCTTGTGAATTCCGGTAGTCGGATGGCTATCCGACGACATTGTATAGTTAAATCTTCTGCCAAAATAGTGAAATGCAAAATCGTACTGACGCTTAATAGTGCATTGGTTAAATCTAGCAAAAAAACGACAACTAGCAACGTCGTGGTCAGGGCCTAGGCAAGGAATACAGTAAGAATGAAAGTCCTTATGAGGTATTTGCTTCCCACAAGAAATACAACTATTAACTTTTTCTGACATCGGTATGAAGCAAGAAAAAAATTTCCCCAATGGGGTACTTAGCTTTTAGTGAAGACTTCAGATCTGAAATTCGAACACGAAAATCTCAGGAGTCGGCCAACCGGCACTTGCAAACTGCTTTTGATTTGGGCACCGCGCGGCAAGAAGTCGGCTTCATCTTTTATACCCATGGTGCACTGACGTCAGGGAAGAGGCGACAGCAACTGACGCTGGACCTAGACTTTGGAATTCAGGCCGACTGAGGGTAGCCTTCCAGCAAAATAACCCAATTGTAATGACTGCAACAGTGAAATATGAAGAACATCCCCTGAGCTCTGCCCAGTCTGGGGTATTGACTGGTAAGTGCTGCCACTGAGGCAGTGAGAAATTTGAACATCTACTGTTACAGGTAAGCAATGCTTATGTAAATGTACTACACTCATCACTCCCACTGCTTCAATTGCATTTTTGGGTAGATTTCCAAAGCTTAGTTTACCTGGGAGGTGAAAGGATAAGGGTCCAAGAGCCCCATGGAGAATGGTCCTAGCAAAGCCTTCTCTGGACCTTGAAAAGGAATTCAGTTTGCAGTGCTTTATAAATGTATAAGCAGATGTCCAGGTTGTTGCCGCTAGAATGCTTCTAGAGTCCACCCCTTTTCAATATGTCAAGAAAGAGGATAAAGCCCCAGTTGAGTGAGCCTTAACCTTGCCTGGAAGGGATTTGCTTTCATGGGAGTTGCAGAAAAAGTACAGTTGTGTACACTTACCATAAATGTAGATGTTTGAGTGTAATCACTGTTGCAGTCATCACATTTGGGTTATCCCTGCCAGGGTAGCCCTCAGCCGGCCCGAATACCAGAGGCTTAGTATTTCTGTGTTGGTTGCTGTCACTTCAGGACTGGTGTCAGGTCGTCAGTAGTATAAAGTAAGGCAGCCGATGCCATTACATCAGTTTTTCTTGCCCTGTCAAGAGCCCCCTAGTGAGAGCCAGGTTACGGTGGAAGAACCCCACCAGTAGAAAGTAAATACCAAAATGTTCCTTGTAAGAAGAGAGAGAGAAAGAAGAAAGTACAGTTTTGTACCTACCATAAATGTAGATGTCCGATAGGAATGCATCTGCAGTCCTTACAAATGGGTTGTCCTGTCGTCAGGCAGCCCTTCGGTCGGCCGGATTCCAAAGTCTGGGTCTGTCCTCGGCTGGTGTCGCACTTCACCCGACGTCATAGCTGCAGTTATTCGGGTATAAAGGCATCAGCCAACGCCATTTTCCTCAGTGTTTCTTGCCCCAGATGCCAGGTGCCCTCTTGGAAGGCTAAATTTGGATAAATGCCAATGTTTCCAAATAGTAGAGAGCAAACACAAAAAATAAGCATGTATGTACATATATACAAACAAATACACCATAACAGATCCCCCCCCCCAGCTAGCTATAAGATGGGCAAATACCCTAGGAGTACCACAGAGGGGAAGGCGGGGTAATCCTGACTGCAGATGCATTCCTATCGGACATCTACATTTATGGTAGGTACAAAACTGTACTATGTCCTTCAAGGATGCATCTGCAGTCCTTACAAATGGGTAGAATACCATAGCCAAACTAGGGGAGGAGGAAAAAAGATAGATTATGGTGTAGTTAGGATCCCTTGCAAAACAGCAGAGACAAAACCTGCTCGGGATCTAGAGTATAAAGGTAAATTATAATGCTTGGCAAATGTATGCACGGAGGTCCAAGTAGCAGCCTCTATAATGTCTTTGGTAGCCACCCCTCGTAAGAAAGCTGTGGTAGTGGCTGTAGCCCTTGTTGAGTGAGGCCTGATGTTCTCTGGAGTTTTCTTTCCATGGTAGGAGTAACAAAATCTAATGCAATTTCCTATCCACTTGGAGATGGTCTGTTTTGAAATTGCTTATCCTTCCCTTCCTGTTGCATATGCTACCAGAAGCTGGTCAGTTTTTCTATTGTCCTTGGTCCTGTCCAGGTAGTAGCGTAACTGTCTATGTATATCTAAGGTATGCAACAGTCTTTCCCCCCTGTTCTGTGGGTTGGGGAAGAATGTAGGCAGGTGGATAGCCTGATTTAAAGACACTCTGGATACCACCTTAGGCATAAATGTAGGATTTGTTCTCATGGACACACTATCTTGATGGAAGATCACGAAGGGCTGCACTGCCATTAAGGCCTGTAGTTCGGATACCCTTCTTGCTGAAGTGATTGCCAGCAGGAAAGCAGTCTTCCATGATAAGTATTGTAATTCTGCTGTTGCTACTGGTTCGAAAGGAGGAAGTGTCAATTTTTCTAGCACAAAGTTCAAGTCCCATGCTGGTAATGGTGGTTTCCTAGGAGGTTTTACATTTTTAATTTCTCTCAGAAACTGCCTGAGCAGAGGATGTGAGAAGACAGGAGGATCCAAGCTGTATTCTGATGAAATAGCTGATGCATGTATCTTGATGGAAGAATAGGACAAGCCTGAATGGAAGAGCTCTGCCAAGTATTCCAGGATGTTGGCTATGTTTACCCCTGACACATCTTCTCCCTTTGCAGTACTCCAAATGAGATATCTTTTCCATTCTGCTGCATAATTTTTTCTTGTTGATGGTCTGCGAGCCTCAAGGATAATGTCTTTAACCCTTTGGGATAAATTTGGGTTAATTGATCTTATGTAATGTTCCAGGCAGTCAGCTGCAGAGTTTTCAGGTTTGGATGCAGAATGTTGTAGTTGTTCTGTGTCAACAGCAATGGAACCAGGGGTAGTGTCCATATTTGTTCCCGGGACATGCTCCTTAGTAATGGATACCAATGTTGCCTTGGCCAGTCTGGAGCTATCAGAATGATCCTTGGACGGTCCTCTTTGATCTTCAATAGCACCTTGTGCATCACAGGAAGAGGTGGGAATGCATATGCTGTCAGGTTTTTTCCAACTGAAAGATAGGGAGTCCACCTTCCAAGCAAGTGGGTGGTACGTCCTTGTGCAGAATTTCTTTAGCTGGTGATTGCGTGGGGACGCAAATAAGTCTATTTCTGGGAGTCCCCATTTTCTTGTAATGGCTTTGAAGATGTCCGGATGTAGCATCCATTCGTGGGCATCTGTGGTAGTCCTGCTTAATATATCTGCTAGAATGTTTTCTTTTCCTGGTACAAAAATTGCTTGTAACTGAATGTTGCAGCTCAGAGCCACATTCCATAGGTCCAGTGCCATCCGGCATAGAGGGTATGAATGTGTACCTCCCTGTTTGTTGATGTACCACATGACTGTGGTGTTGTCTGTCCTTATCATCAACTGACCTTCTCGGAGAAATGGTCTGAATGTCTGGATTGCCAATTTTACTGCCAGCATTTCCTTTAAATTTATGTGCAGGTGCAGCTGGTCTTGAGTCCATAAGCCTTGTATGCACTTGTCCAGCATGTGGGCCCCCCAACCGAGGTCTGAGGCGTCCGTCGTGATGGTTTGGCTTGGTTGAATGCTGTAGAAGGGCAATCCTGTGCTTGATTGACAGGCCTGAGCCCACCATAGGAACTCTTGCTTCAGGCATGGGATTATTGGAATTTTGGTTTCTAGGCTGTGCTTGTGTTGAGACCATAAATTCTTTAGGTATCACTGTAGCTTTCTCATATGCAGTCTGGCATGAGGGACCAGTATTATGCAGGATGCCATGAAGCCCAGGGCTTGCAGTACTTTTCTTGCTGTTAGATGGTTCTGCTTTGTCAATGCCAAGAAGTAGAGAGGTGGTAGTTCTTGTTTTTCTACAGTTAGGAATGCCATTTGCTTTGATGTGTCCAGCTCTGCACCCAAAAAGGTTATTCTTTGGGATGGTATCAGCCTTGACTTTTTTATATTGACTGTATATCCCAGGGCTTGTAGCAGGTAAATGACTCGTAAGTCTTCTGTTAGCTTGTTTTTGTTGTCCGCTTGTATCAGGCAGTCGTCCAGGTAGGGGTAAATCTGGATTCCCTGAAGCCTGCAATGAGCAATTACTGATGCCAGGCATTTCGTGAACACTCTGGGCGCAGTAGATAAGCCAAAGGGCAATGCTGAGAATTGATAATGCTCTGATCCTGCAAGAAATCTGAGGTACCTTCTGCAAATTGGTCGTATGGGGACGTGCAGGTATGCCTCCTTGAGATCTAGAGTTACCAGCCAAGACTCCTTGCCCAGCATGGGAAGAAGCTACTGTAGGGTCAGCATTTTGAATTTCGGAACAATGAGGAATGTGTTTAAAGCGGACAGGTCGAGAATAGGCCTCCATTTGCTCTCTTTTCTTGGTACCAGGAAGAGTCTGGAGTAAAATCCCTTTCCTTGTTCCATAGATGGTACCTTTTCTACAGCTCTCATCCTTAATAATTGAGATATTTGTTTTAGAGCTTCTGCCTTTTGAGTTGGTGGTAGGTTTGGCATTCCTCTCTTTGCTGGTAGAGTATGGAAATGAAACCTGTAACCTTGGTGTATAGTTTGCAAAATCCACTTGTCCCTTGTGATGTAATGCCAGTTCTTTGTAAATAAAGCTAGCTTTCCGCCTAAGGGTGCTTCTAGTTGTTCCCTGGCAGGCGGTGCCAGAGCCAAGTCACTGTGATTGTCCTGTTGCAGTGGTGGTGGCTGCGTCTGTGCCTCGCTGGTTGTTACCCTGCCACTGGCGTCCCCTGTAGGCACCCCTGGATTGGTTTCTGCCTCTTGAACGCCTATTCCTGCCTCTCTGTGCTTTAGAGGTGCCTGGAAAGGACCAATTTTTGGAGGGCCAATTCCTGCTAAACCTTGGAGGTTGGACCTGTAAGAAATCTTTCACTGTTTGTACAGGTTTGCCTTCTCTTCCATCTTCTTCAGTACCTGCTGTGCAGGAGAACCAAATAAACTGACCTTGTCCATGGGAGCATCTAATAGCTTTGATTTGACATGGTCTGGTAAGGCCTGCTCTTTCAACCATGCATGCCTTCTGATAACTGTGCCAGTCATGGCTGATCTAAAGGAAGCCTCCAGTGCATCATAGCCGCATTTTAAAGAATGGTTACTAACTTGCTGAATGTTATGTACCATTTCCTGAACATACTTCTTATCTAAAGGTTCATCAGAGGACAGTTTTTTAGTTAACTGATCTAGCATAAATTCCTGATATTGGATCATATGAAATTGACAGTTCAAGGCCCTAGCTGACAGAGTAGCAGAAGTGTAAACTTTTTTACCCCATCTCTCTAAGGACCTGGATTCCCTTTCAGAGGGGAGGGGATTTTTAGCAGAGGTAGTTGCTACAGCCTTAGGCCCCTGGGAGATAGTCTCGGGATCTGCAAAAGGAGCCTTGTATAAATGGTGATGTGTGTCCGGAACCCTGTAGAACCTATCGGGCTTAGCAGGGGCTGGAGGTAAGGAATCAGGAGCAGTAGAAGCATCATTAAATGCATCATCTACAACAGAAAGAACTGGAGGTATAGCTAAAGGCCTATGTTGTGGTAAATGCAAAAAGGTTCTAAGCCTTTTCCTGGAGTCTGAAAAATCTTGACCCTGCCACTGAAATTGTTCCCTCATAGCATGCAAGGTTTCCCCAAAGGAAAATTCCTCAGGTGGAGAGGCAGAAGGGATGGACTCTTTAGCATCAGAGTCTTCGTAAGGAGAATAAGGAGCCTCTGGAGGGTCTGTATTATCTGAATCATCAGAGGAATCACCAGTGGACACTGGCTCAGGGGGTTCTGCTCTGGGCCTCTTTTCTGGAGGTGGATGAGAGGCCCTGTCTGGATGAGGTTGGGATCCCCGGATTAAAGAAATGAGATCCTCTGCCAGAGAAAGCATTTGGGAACTGGAGCTGGGCCTGTGAGAGGGGGTCTTAACATGCACAGTTTTAGTAGCTTTAGCTGCTTTAGCCCTGGCAAAGGCCTTAATGGACATGGCTGCAGGAGGCCTAGCAGCTCCATGTGCAGGAGTTGAAATATCCAAGGGAATAGTGTCAGATAATTCCTGAGAAACCACAACTGCAGGTTGGATTTCAGAAGCCGATTCCACCAGGTTACAAGAGGCCTCGGTAGAAGGCAAGTTTTCGGCTGAAGGAAGAACCGCATGCTCGGTTTCAGCCGAAACCGAGACACTCGTGGTTGGCTTAACCGTGGCTTCGGCCGAAACCGCGGACCGCGAGTGTCGGTCCTTTTCCTTGCGTTTTTTGGCCGTTTGTGAAGTCGGAGGATCCGACGGCATAATATAAGCAAAATCAGAGCCGAAAAACTGTTCAGCAAATTCCGACCGACGTCTAAGCGTCCGTCGATTAAAAGAAGCACAGGCTTGACAAGCTGCTACGTCGTGGTCTGGGCCTAGACAAGGTAAGCAGTAAGAGTGGAAATCTTTATGAGGTATTTGTTTCCCACAAGTTAAACAGTTATTCACTTTTTCTGACATCGGCTGAGGCAAGAAAGAGTCCCCAACGGGGTACTTAGCTTTTTAGAAGTCTTCGAAGTAGTATTCGGTAGTAGTAATCTCTGGTTCTGACCGACCGGCACTTGCGAACAGCTTCTGCTTGAGCCACGGCAAGAAAGACTGAGGAAAATGGCGTCGGCTGATGCCTTTATACCCGAATAACTGCAGCTATGACGTCGGGTGAAGTGCGACACCAGCAGATGCCAGACCCAGACTTTGGAATCCGGCCGACCGAAGGGCTGCCTGACGACAGGACAACCCATTTGTAAGGACTGCAGATGCATCCTTGAAGGACATCGAGATGGAGGGAGGGAAACCAGGACTGCAACAGTGAATACACGAACATATACATTTATGGTAAGTGTACACAAATGTACTATGCTCTTCATGTCTCACTGTTGCAGTCATCACATTTGGGTTGATTCCCAAAGCTGACGAAAAGGGTGGAGGCAGTCAAGCAGACTAGGGGCTGGCTAGGATGCTCTGCAAGACCGCAGTGGCAAAGCTTACCCTGGATTTGGAGAAGATAGGCAGGTGGTAAATGCTTGGTTAAAGTGTGAACAGATGTCCAGGTGGCAGCCTCCAGGATGTCCCTGGTGGGGACTCCTCTGAGGAAAGCTGCAGAGGTGGAGGCTGCTCTGGTGGAGTGAGTCCTGACCCGCTTAGGGGGAGGTTTTCCGTGTTGCTTGTAACATAAATGGTTGCAGCGTGCTACCCATTTGGAAATTGTTTGGAGATGGCTTTGCCCTCTGCCCCTGCAGCAAAGCTAACCAGTAATTGATCAGACTTTCTGAATGATTTAGTCCTGTCTAGATAGAATCTGAGCTGTCTATCTAGAGAGTGCAGGATCCTTTCCCCCTTGTGTTGTGGGTTAAAGAAAAAGGTGGGCAAATGAATGGATTGGTTAAAAGCCACAATGGACACCATTTTGGGCATGAAGGATGGGTTAGTCCTAAGGGAAACCCTGTCAGCATGGAAGATGATGAAGGGCTCCACAGCCATGAGTGCTTGCAGTTTGGAGACTCTTCTGGCTGAAGTGATGGCCAGAAGGAAAGCAGTCTTCCAGGAGAGAAATTTTAGCTCTGCAGAATAAGCTGGTTCGAAGGGGGGGCAGGGTGAGCTTTTCCAACAGAAAGTTAAGGTCCCAAGCTGGGGTTGAGGCTCTTCTGGGTGGCCTCAAGTTGCTAGCCCCACTTAGGAACTGTTTGATCAAGGGGTGTGAGAAAAGGGGCTGCTCACTGGGAAAATTAGCAGAGGCATGAATTTTAATAGAGGAAAAAAAGAGAGGCCACTATGTAGTAGGTCAGCTAAGTAAGCCAAGATGAGAGGGAGGGAGGAAGGGCTGTGCTGTATTGGCTCCCTTAGCCTGAATCCAGGTGCAGAATTGGCTCCCTTAGCCTGAATCCAGGTGCAGAACCTTTTCCATTTGTCAGCGTAAGACTTTCTAGTGCTTGGGCGTCTGGCCTCACGTATAACATCTAGAACCGGTTTACTGAGGTTGGAAGATAGATTGGCGTTCGAGAATAAGCCAAGCTGCCAAACTGAGTGTCTGCAATTGGGGATGCATGAGTTTCCCTTCCCTCTGGGGCAGGATGTTTGGAATCTGAGGAAGATGCCATGGTGGCAGTGGGGACAGAGTGCACAGCAAGGGCTACCAGTACTGGTGAGGCAGGTCTGGAGCTATAAGAATTGTCCTTGGTTTTTCCTCCTTTATTTTGAGCAGTATCCTGGGAATGACAGGTAGTGCAGGAAAGGCATAGACTGACTGAATGACCCAGGGGAAGGACAGGGCATCCACTTTCCAAGCCATGCAGTGATGCTCCCTGGTGCAGAATTTGCTGACCTGTGTGAGAGGCAAAGAGGTCAACCTTCAGGGTGACCCATTTCTGAGTTATTAGGGGTGAAGGTTCTTCTGTTGAGCTGCCACACGTGTGGGTCCAGAAGATTTCTGCTTAATTGGTCTGCCAGAGAGTTGAGAGAACCTGGTAGGAATTCTGCTAACAGATGGAGTTGCATGGCAGAGGCTGTGGGCCAAAGGGTCATGGTCAGCCTGCATAGAGGATAGGAGTGAGTCCCTCCTTGCTTGTTGATATACCAAATTACAGTGATGTTGTCTGTTTTGATCAGGAGAGCCCCGGGGAGAAAAGGGGCTTAAAAAGCTAACAAGGGAGGCTGGACAGCCATCATCTCTTTTTGGTTGATGTGCAGAGGGATTTGCTTTGGGCTCCATTGGCCCTGTATGCACCTGCCATCCAGGTGGGCACCCCAGGCATAGTTTGATGGGTCTGGGCGGCAGGGGATGGTGAGAAGGTTAGTCCCTTGTTGTGGGAACATGCTGCTGTCCACCAAAGAAAATCTTTTCTGAGGCAAGGAATTATAGGAACAAGTCTCCAGGTCTCGAGAGTGTTGACACAAAAGGCTTTTTAAGTAACACTGAAGTTTCCGCATATGCAGTCTGGCATATGGAATGAGTAGTAAGCAAGATGCCAAGAACCCCAGAGCTTGCAGGATCTTCCTTGCAGATAGCTGGGATCTGGTGGCTAGTTGTGAGTTGTAGGTTGTCAGGAAAATTTGCTTTTCTGGTGTAAGGAAAGCTATCTGGGATGCTGTGTCCAGGTTTGCTCCTAGGAATATAATCCTTAGGGTGGACACCAGTTTGGATTTCTTTTCGATGAATGTGTACCCTAGGGAGGTTAGCAGGGACTTTACAAAGACCAAGTGCTTGAGCAGCTTTTCCTGGCTGTCTGCCTGAATTGGGCAGTCATTCAAGTATGGGTAAATCTGGATATTCCTTCGTCTGCAAAAGGCAATGGCCGGAGCCAGACATTTTGTGAAAACTCTGGGAGCAGTAGATATGCCAAAAGGAAGCGCAGAGAACTGAAAGTGCTGAGATCCTGGCCTGAAACGGAGATATTTCCTGCAGGATTCCCTGATAGGAATGTGGACGTAGGCCTCTTTTAGATCTAGGTTGGCTAGCCAAGCATCCTTGGAGAGCATGGGTAGCAGCTGCTGGAGGGCGAGCATTTTGAATTTTGTGATCACCAGGAAGGTGTTTGGCATGGCTAGATCGAGGATGGTGCGCCAGGTGCCCTCTATCTGGTACCAGAAAAAGTCTTGAGTAGAAACTTTGGCCTCTCTGTTCTGCAGGAATGTGCTCTACTGCCCTCATAGAGAGAGATTAGGGGAAGGACTTGCTTTTGCACCTCTGCCAACTGGTTTGGAGGTAGAACTAGGAACCCTTTTGGGGTAGGAAGGGTGTGGAAAGAAAATTTGTATCCCTGGGACACTATGTTGAGAACCCAGCAGTCATTGGTAAAGGTGGCCAAGGTGCTTGCGTGAAAGGAGAGTTTTCCTCCTAGGAGTAAGTGAAGGTGGGCAGAGGGAGGGGGTGGGGAAGGTGAGACATTGTGAGTTCTTACCATAAGGGGGTGGCTTAGAACTCCCTGGTTTTGTAGTCCACTGCTTAGATCTCTACATTCCCTGTGGGTGCCGTTTGGGGGGTCTGGGCTGGACTGCACTGGCTCCGTGGGAGCAGGAAAGGACCAGTGCTTTGTGAGATAATGGATGCTGAACCTGTAAGAAATCCTTAACTGTCTGCACAGAGTTTGCTTTTTCTTCCATCTTTTTTAAGACCTCTTCTGCCTTAGTCCCAAATAAGTTGTCTTTGTGCAAGGGGGCATCCAATAATTTAAATCTGACATGGTCTGGCAAGGGCTGTTCCTCAAGCCATGCATGCCTTCTAAAGACAGATCTGGTGAATGCGGCCCTGAAAGAAGCTTCTAGGGCATCAAAATCACAGTGCAAGGTGTATTTAGTTACTTGACTTGCAGAATGTATTAACTCTTTAGATTCTGCACAAGCAGGAAAGGAAGACATTTTTTGTTTGAGGAGTTCCAGGGTATGTTACTGAAATTTTAGTTTATGGAACTGACAATTTAGTGTCTTGATAGCAAGAGTAACTGAGGTATATACTTTTTTACCACATCTGTCTAGTGCTCGGGAATCGCTATCTGAGGGGGTGGGATTCTTAGCAGAGGTTGCTTTAATCCCTTTAGGCCCTTGAAAAATTACCTCAGGGTCAGCAGTAGGATTTTTAAAAAGAAATTTGTGTGAGTCAGGGACTCTATAGTACCAGTCTGGTTTTCTGGATGCAGGAGGGAGGGTGTCAGAAGTAGAGCTGGATTCCAGAAAAACATCCTCCACAACATCTAGGACTGGGGGAATGGCCAAGGCTCTGTGCTATGGAAGATCTAAGAATTACCCAAGTATCTTCTTTAGACTGAGGGTAGTCCTGACTCTCCCATTGGAAATGCTCCCTTAAGGTATGAAGGGTTCCCCAAAGGAAAAATCCTCTGGGGGAGAAGTGGAAGAGATGGAATCCTCTCTGCATCAGAATCCTCATAAGTAGAGAGGGGTTGCAGGTCTTCAGATTCAGATGCATCAGAGTCATCTGACTCTTGTTTGGACAAAACTACTGGGGACAGATCTCTTTTCCTTTTGAAGGGAGTAGCTTGGCTTCCCCTTATCAGCATAAGGTCTTCCGCCATTTTAAGCATTTGAAACTGAGGCAAGGAAGCAGGTGCCTAAGATTGGGTCGTTGGTTTCTTGGATGTGGTTTGTACCCTGGGCCTAAGAAACTCGGTCATTTTCGAAAGAACAGTAGTCGTAAAAGACGTTGTATGCATCAAGAATCGGTAGTGGGAAGGACTTCCTCGGAAGCCGGTTTCTGCTCAGTGGCTCCGGACCCATCCAAGGTAGAGACAAAGTACAGTTTTGTACCTACCATAAATGTAGATGTCCGATAGGTATGCATCTGCAGTCCTAACATATGGGTTGTCCTGCCTCAGGCAGCCCTTCGGTCGGCCGGATTCCAAAGTCTGGGTCTGGCCTCGGCTGATGTCGCACTTCACCCGACGTCATAGCTGCTGTGGTATAAAGGCATCAGCCGACGCCATTTTCCTCAGTGCTTCTTGCCCCAGATGCCCTCTAGGAAGGCTAAATTTGGATAAATGCAAATAATTCCAAACAGTAGAGAGCAAAAATTATATATATATACATATATACAAAACAAATACACCATAATAATTTCCCCCAGCTAGCTAAAAGAGGGATAGATACCCTAGGAATACCACAGAGGGGAAGGAGGGTGGGTAATCCTGACTGCAGATGCATACCTATCGGACATCTACATTTATGGTAGGTACAAAACTGTACTATGTCCTTCAAGGATGCATCTGCAGTCCTAACATATGGGTAGAATACCATAGCCAAACTGGGGGAGGAGGCACTAAGATAAAGATGGTGTAGTCAAGATCCCTTGCAACACAGCAGTTGCAAAACCTGCTCGGGATCTGGAGTATAAAGGGAGGTTATAATGCTTGGCAAATGTATGCACGGAGCTCCAAGTAGCAGCTTCTAAAATGTCTTTGGTAGCCACTCCTCATAGGAAAGCTGTAGTGGCGGCTGTAGCTCTTATGGAATGAGGTCTGATATTTTCAGGAGTTGTCTTTCCATACAAAGAGTAGCAAAATCGGATGCAATTTCCTATCCATTTTGAGATTGTCTGTTTTGAAATTGCTTTTCCCTGCATTCCTGTTGCATATGCTACCAGAAGTTGGTCAGTTTTTCTGTTGGTCTTAGTTCTGTCCAGATAGTAGCATAATTGTCTGTGCACATCCATGGTATGTAGCAGTCTTTCCCCCCTGTTCTGTGGGTTGGGGAAGAATGTAGGTAAATGAATCGCTTGGTTCAATGATACTCTGGAGACCACTTTTGGCATAAAGGTAGGGTTGGTTCTCAGAGACACTCTATCCTGATGAAAGATAAGGAAGGGCTGTACTGCCATTAATGCCTGTAATTCAGATACCCTTCTTGCTGAAGTGATTGCTAGCAGGAAAGCAGTTTTCCAAGACAAGAACTGTAAATCTGCTGTTGCTGCTGGTTCAAAAGGGGGAAGTGTCAACTTTTCCAGCACAAAGTTGAGATCCCATGTAGGTAAAGGTGGTTTCCTTGGAGGCTTTACGTTTTTGATTCCTCTCAAGAACTGTCTGAGTAGAGGATGAGAGAAGACAGGAGGATCCATGTTGTATTCTGCTGAGATTGCTGATGCATGAATCTTAATGGAGGAGTAGGACAGGCCATTGTGGAACAGTTCTGCTAAGTATTCCAGGATGTGTGCTATGTTTACCAATGATACATTTTCTCCCTTTGCTGCACTCCAAATGAGGTATCTTTTCCATTTGGCTGAATAAGTTTTCCTTGTGGAGGGTCTGCGAGCCTCCAGGATAATGTCCTTAACCCTCTGAGATAAATCTGGGTTATTTTGTTTTATGCAATATTCCAAGCAGCTAGCTGCAGTGTTTTCAAGTTTGGATGTAGGATCTTGTAGTTGTTCTGTGTTAGGAGTAAGGGACATAGAGGTAGAGGCCATGTGTGTGTCCGAGACATGCTTCTCAGTAGCGGGTACCAATGTTGCCTCGGCCAGTCTGGAGCCATTAGGATTACCCTTGGCTGATCCTCTTTGATCTTCAGTAGGACTTTGTACATCAAAGGAAGAGGTGGGAATGCATATGCGGTCAGGTTTTTCCAGCTGAAGGAAAGGGAGTCCACCCTCCAAGCAAGTGGATGGTATGTTCTTGAGCAGAATTTCTTCAATTGGTGGTTGTGTGGGGAGGCGAACAGGTCTATCTCTGGTAGTCCCCATTTCTTTGTTATGGTTTTGAAGATATCTGGATGCAGCATCCATTCGTGAGCATCCGTGGTAGTTCTGCTTAAGGTGTCTGCTAGTGAATTTTCTTTTCCTGGTACAAATCTGGCCTGAAGTTGAATGCTGAGATTCAGGGCCACGTTCCACAGGTCCATTGCCATCCGGCATAGAGGATATGAGTGTGTACCTCCCTGTTTGTTGATGTACCACATGACTGTGGTATTGTCCGTCCTTATCAGCAGGTGACCTTGTTGAAGGAATGGTCGGAATGCCTGGATTGCATGTTTCACTGCCAGCATCTCTTTTAGATTTATGTGTAGGTTCAGCTGGTCTTGGGTCCATAGGCCTTGTATGCACTTGTCCACCATGTGTGCCCCCCAGCCTAGGTCTGAGGCGTCCGTGGTGATGGTCTGGATTGGATGAGGTTTGTGGAAAGGCAGTCCTCTGATCAACTGACAGGCCTGAGCCCACCACTGGAATTCTTGCTTCAGGCATGGAATTATTGGAATCTGGGCTTCTAGACTGTGCTTGTGTTGAGACCATACATTCCTTAGGTACCATTGCAACTTTCTCATATGCAGCCTGGCATGCGGAATCAATATTATGCAGGATGCCATGTAACCCAGGGCTTGCAGGACTTTCCTTGCAGTAAACTGAGTTTGTGTTGTTAATGTCATGAAATATACTGGTAGTTGCTTTTGTTTTTCTTCTGTGAGAAAAGCCATCTGAGTTGATGTATCCAGTTCTGCACCCAAGAAGGTTATCCTTTGGGATGGTACTAGTCTTGATTTTTGCATGTTGACTGTGTATCCCAAGGCTTGCAACAGTTGTATGACCTTTTCCAAATCTTTTGTTAATTTTGCCTTGTTGTCCGCTTGTATTAGGCAGTCGTCCAGGTATGGGTAAATCTGAATTCCCTGAAGCCTGCAATGAGCAATTACTGATGCCAGGCATTTCGTGAATACTCTGGACGCAGTAGATAAGCCAAAGGTCAATGCTGAGAACTGATAATGCTCTGATCCTGCAAGAAATCTGAGGTCTCTTCTGCAATCTGGTCGTATAGGGATGTGCAGGTATGCCTCCTTGAGATCTAGAGTCACCAGCCAAGACTCCTTGCCCAGCATGGGAAGAAGTTGCTGGAGGGTCAGCATTTTGAATTTTGGAATAATGAGGTACGTGTTCAGAGCGGACAAGTAGAGAATAGGTCTCCATTGATTTTTTTTCTTGGTACAAGGAAAAGCCTGGAGTAAAATCCTTGGCCTTGTTCCATAGGCGGTACCTTTTCTATAGCTCTCATCCTTAGTAAGTTGTTGATTTGTCTTAGAGAGTCTGTTTTTTGGCTTAGTGGTAGGTTTGGCATTCCTCTCTTTTTTGGTAGAGTGTGGAAGTGAAACCTGTAGCCTTTGTCTATTGTTTGTAAAGTCCATTTGTCTCTTGTAATGTAATGCCAGTTGTTGGAGAATAAAGCTAGTTTTCCGCCCAAGGGTGCTTCCAGTTGTTCCCTGGTAGGCGGAATCAGAGCCAAGTCATTGAGTCTGCCCTGTGGAAGTGGTTGTAGTTGAATCTGTGGCAGTACTTCTCTGGTTGGTAGGTTGCTCTGACGTCCCCTGTAGGCACCCCTGGATTGACCTCTGCCTCTTGGGCGTCTATTTCTGCCTCTCTGTGCTCTGGAGGTGTCTGGAAAGGACCAATTCTTCGAAGGCCAATTTCTGCTAAACCTCGGAGGTTGGACCTGTAAGAAATCCTTGACTGTTTGGACAGATTTTGCTTTTTCTTCCACCTTCTTTAGAACCTCCTGTGCAGGGGAGCCAAACAAACTTTGTTTCTCCATAGGAGCATCTAGGAGTTTTGACTTAACATGGTCTGGTAAGGATTGCTCTTTTAACCAGGCATGCCTTCGAATCACTGTTCCAGTCATAGCTGATCTAAAGGAAGCCTCCAGTGCATCATAGCCACATTTTAAGAAATGGTTACTGACCTGCTGAGAGTTATATACCAAATCCTGAAGGGACTTGCGGTCTATAGGTTCAGGAGAGGACAGTTTTTTATTTAGCTGGTCTAACAAAAATTCCTGGTACTGAATCATGTGAAATTGACAGTTTAAGGCCCTGGCCGAAGAGTAGCAGAAGTATAGACCTTTTTACCCCATCTCTCTAATGCTCTAGATTCCCTTTCAGAGGGGAGAGGATTTTTGGCAGAAGCAGCTGCCACAGCTTTAGGGCCCTGTGAAATCGTTTCAGGATCTGCAACAGGAGCCTTATACAAATGGTAGTGTGTGTCCGGGACCCTGTAATATCTGTCAGGCTTGGCAGGGGCCGGAGGAAGAGAATCAGGGCAGTACAGGCATCATTATATGCATCATCAACAACTGTTAGTACTGGAGGAATGGCTAAAGGCCTATGCTGTGGTAAGTGTAAGAAAGTCCTTAGCCTTTTCCTTGAATCTGAAAAATCCTGGCCCTGCCATTGAAAGTGTTCCCTCATAGCATGTAAGGTTTCCCCAAAAGAAAATTCTTCAGGAGGAGAGGCAGAAGGAATGGAGTCTTCTGCATCAGAATCCTCATAAGGAGAATATGGGCCTTCCTGAGGGTCTGAGATATCTGAGTCATCCGAGGAATAGTCTGTAGAAACAGGTTCCGGGGGTTCAGTCCAAGGCCTCTTATCTGGAGGGGGTTGAGAGGCCCTGTCTGGGTGAGGTTGAGATCCCCTGATCAAAGAAATGAGATCCTCAGCCAGGCTGAGCATTTGAGAACTAGAAGTAGGCCTGTGTGAGGGGGTTTTAGCAGGTAAGGCCTTAGAAGATTTAGCTGCTTTAGCCCTGGAAAAAGCCTTGATAGACATAGATGCAGGGGGTCTAGCAGCCCCACGTGCAGGGGTAGATATGTCTAAAGGAATAGTATCTGACAAATTCTGGGTGCTTGCTTCTGTAGGGGCAATTTCAGTAGCCGATTCAACCAAGCTCTGTGAAGCCTCGGCTATCGGAGGCCTGCTTTCGGCCGAAGGAAGAACCGAGGACTCTGTTTCAGCCGAAACCGAGACACTCGCGGTTGGCCTAACCGTGGTTTCAGCCGAAACCGCGGACCGTGAGGGTCGGTCCTTTTCCTTGCGCTTTTTAGTTAATTGTGTAGTCGGTGTCTCCGACGGCATTTTGTACGCAAAAGTGGGACCAAAAAACTCCTCTGCAAACTCCGACCGACGTCTAAGTGTCCGTCGGTTGAAGGAAGCACAGGCTAAACAAGCTGATACGTCGTGGTCCGGGCCTAAACAAGGAAGGCAGTAAGAGTGGAAATCCTTATGAGGTATTTGTTTCCCACAAGTTAAACAATTATTTACTTTGTCTGACATCGGCTGAGGCAAGAAAGAGTCCCCAACGGGGTACTTAGCTTTTTAGAAGTCTTCGGTAGTAGAAATCTCTGGATCTGACCAACCGGCACTTGCGAACAGCTTCTGCTTCGGGCACCGCGCGGCAAGAAAGACTGAGGAAAATGGCGTCGGCTGATGCCTTTATACCACAGCAGCTATGACGTCGGGTGAAGTGCGACATCAGCCGAGGCCAGACCCAGACTTTGGAATCCGGCCGACCGAAGGGCTGCCTGAGGCAGGACAACCCATATGTTAGGACTGCAGATGCATCCTTGAAGGACATCTATAGGATCCTTAGTCGAAGAAGAGTTTTGCAGCATACCGGACTCCAAAAGGGTCTCTGTAGTGGCCTGCGAATCCAGAGAAGCGGGCATCAGGGCCTGTGAAAGCACCTCACTGAGGAACGGTGAACTGACTACTAGCTTAACGGAAGCATTGTCGGTAGGTTTGGACCTGTGCGGTCTCTGTCTTTATCTTTACGTTTTTTCGGAAGATCTGCTGTCAGATGGCTCACCGAAGCCACATCAGAATGAGAGGACTGTAAGCGAAAATATCTAGCTACAATAAGGGCCCGACAATGGATAGTTCTGGCATTGAACAAAGCACAGAAGTGAAAGCGGGGGAACGTAGTGGTCTGGGCCTAAACAAGTGAAGCAGTAAGAATGAAAGTCTCAGTGTGGTATTGGCTTTCCACAGATGAGACAATTGTTAACTTTTTCTGACATTGGTTAGTGCAAGAAAAAAGGATCCCCAATGGGATACTTGGCTTTAGAAGACTTCAGCTTCAAATCAGTAGACGAAACTCAGGTAGCATCCGACCGGCACTCGTGCGAACTGCTTCTGCTTTGGGCTCCACGGCAAGAAAGACTGATGTAATATAGTGTCGGCTGCCTTACTTTATACTACTGATGACCTGACATCAGTCCTGAAGCGACAGCAACCAATGCAGAAATATTAAGCCTCTGGTATTTGGGCCAGCTGAGGGCTACCCTGGCAGGGATAACCCAAATGTGATTACTGCAACAGTGAAACATGAAGAACATCAGCCCCTTCCAAGAAATTGAAAATGGGGGGGGGGGTTTCTCTGGAGCAGAACATCTGCAGTTGTCTGTTCTGAGGGGAGGCAAACAGATCCATCTGTGGTGTGCCCCACTGGTGGACAATGTCTAACACATTCCTATGTAACATCCACTCATGATGATGAGAGAAGGATCTGCTGAGTGCATCCGCCTGATGGTTGTCTTGGGATGGAATGCTGACTGCCTGCAGTGTGACCTTGTACTGGGTGGCTAACTCCCATGCCTGTATTGAAAGTCTGCACAATAAACAGGATCTGGTCCCTCCCGGTTTGTTGATGTACCACATTACAGTTGCATTGTCTGTGAAGACCTGTAGAGGGCCTGCCTACATTAGAGGAAGGAAGGTCTGTAGTGCTGGGAGAAGAGCAGTCATTTCCCTCATGATATGTTTTTTCTGGAGGGAAGGCTCCCATTGAGCCTGTAATTTGAAGCCGTTCATAGTGGTCCCCCCCCATCTTAAATTCAAGGCATCTGTGAGCATGAATTGGACCAGTTTGGTGAGTTGCAGAGGTACGCCTGGATTCTGGTTTTACTTGTTGGATCCACCACCCCAACTCTGTCTTTAAGCAGGGTAGGAAGGGCACCTGAAATTCCAGGGGGTGATTGTGCTGTGACCAGACATTGTTCAAGTACCACTGGGACTTCCTCATGTGCCGCCTGGCTAGGAGTAGCATGGGAAGCGTAGCTGCCATGAGCCCTAGAAGACAGAGGAACTGCCTGGCAGAAATGTGCTGATGAAGCAGCTCTTGAAAAAAGTTGGTTAGGGAGTAGACCTTGTTCTTGGGAAGGAACGCTTTCATCAGGTCTGTTCTCATCATGCAGCCCAAGAAGGTTTGGTCTTGAGTTGGGGTGAGGGAAGACACTGTCAGGTTGAGGGTGAACCCCAAGCTCTGAAGCAGGGTCCTGAGAGTATTTTTCTCTTCTACTAGAATAAGGATGTACATGTAAGGATAAATTTGTATGCCTCCTGTTCAGCAGTAGGCTACTGCTGGGGCAAGATAATTTGTGAAGACCCTTGGTGCAGCAGATAAACCACAGGGCAAGGCAGTAAACTGAAAGTGTGAGTAGGGTCCAGCAAAATGTAAATACCTTCGGTAATTTGGGTGAAAGGGAATGTGGAGGTATGCCTCCTTCAGGTCCAAGGTGGCCATGAACGCTCTGGGTGGCAGTAACAGAAATGGGGTTTGGAGGGACAACATTCTGAAAGTAGGTACTTGCAGGAAAGGGTTTAACTGGGACAAGTCCAGAACGGGCCTCCAAAGGCCATCTTGTTTTGGTACCAGGAAAAGTCTGAAGTAGAAGCCCCGACCTTCTTGCCCTAAGGGTACCCTTTCTATAGTCCCTAGTGATAGTAAATCTTGGATAGTCTGTGGGATTAGGTGTAGTTGTTTTTTTTTTTTTGAGGGAAGGGTATGGCTAGTGGTTGAGGTTTTTCCAAGTCATAAAATACCATTTTTACACTACAGATAATATCCAGCGGTCTGAGGTGACCTCTTTTCAAATGGGTAGACAGTGAGAGATGCGGGTGGAGAAGGGCAGGTGGCTGAGGCGGTTGTGCACTGTTGTTTCTGTCTGGAAAGGGCTGCCTGGGAGTGGGTTGAGAAGAGGCCGTCCTAGGGGAGGTAGCCTTTCTAGATCCTTTCTTGTGCCTCAAAGAAGAGGAGGAAGAAAGTGGGGCAAGAGCCCTCTAGACAAAGGTGGGCTTGGCTGGGTAGTTTCTATAAAAATTTGGAACTGATGAGACCAATAAATGTTTGAGATCCTTGAGTTCTTTTCTTTTTTCCTGGAGGCTTTTGAACAGTGCAGCAGATTGTTTGCCAAACAGGAATTTATTGTCTATGGGTGCATCCAAGATTTGTTTTTAAACGTCATCAGGAAGTGGCTATAGTCTGCCCCAGGAATATCTGTGCAGTACAGAAGCTGAAGCCTCAGCAGCATCATAGCTGCAATTAATAGAATGTCTGGCAACCTGTGCTGCTAATGAGAGCCTAGATGCTACCCGTGTTTTGTTTGTTGATTCAGTCACGGAAAAAAGTGATGAAGCTGCGTGGGAAACCAAGTCTAGGGCATATTTGACTATATGGGTCTGATAATTGATTGCCCTGAAGGCTACAGTGGGAGATGTGCAAATCTTTTTTTCCCAGTTGGCCCATAACCTTACTGTCCTTGTCAGATAGCAGGAGGCAGGAAGACGGATTTTGTCTAGATTGCTTATCTGGGGCCACTGCAATGACAGCAATATTTGCCATGGGTTGCTTGATGAGGTATTTGTGGTCATCAGATACTTTATAAAACCTGTCAGGTCTCTTGGGTGCCGGGGGCCATGATTCAGGGTCTTAGAGGCCGAGGCAAATGCAACCAGGTAACCTGGAATCACAGGGGGAGGGGGCAGCAGAGGGAGAGGGTGACTCCATCTGAAGCAACTCAAAGCACGTCTTTTGTACCTCAGTAATCTGCATGGTATCTCATTTGAAACACACACTCATTTTGGAGATGGTCTCCCCAAAAGAAATATTGTCAGGTGAGGAGTCTCCTTCAAGAGAGTCCTCATCTGGGGAGTAGTAATCCAGGGGGAAGCTAGTTAGGATGTAGAAGTCAAAGATTCATCTGAAGAGGAGGAAGAGGAATCTTTCTCTTGAGTAAGTCTAGGGGGAATGGAAGAAGCTGAAGCAGGCCTGGGGCTGAGAGCAGGCAAGGTAGGAGCAAGTGGAGCTGAAGACCTAAAGGTCTCTGTACCAAAGACTAAGAAAAAGTTTGCCAATCTGGTTGTTCTTCAGCTGGAGTAGTAAGGTGCTTAGTTTTTTGCTTCCTCTTAAGAGGAACAGTCTTAGTGATAGTTAGAGAAGGAGCAGGCCTAGGATCGGTCATATGTCCTGTGGTATACGAGTCCTGTTCTGGCTGAGTGAACGGCTGTCTGGTGAAGCCCGGTTCCTCCTCAACATCAGCTGAAGCAGACATCGGAGTAACCTCAGAGGATGTGCCGACTGGAGACTTCCAGATGGCCTCCACAAAGATACCCACCGAAGTCGCCAGTTCTTCCGGACATCCCTCAGCCCCTAGACCGGTAAGCTGGTGGAATGTCTTCTTCTTCTCAAGTACCTTTTTTATCTGCACTTTTTTCAAATGCAGTATTTCAATTGATTTGTGTTGCATGAATATTAACTGAATTGGAAGTTTTGACTCTGTTCTTCAGTTAGTGCTTGCTTGAATTTTATTGTCTGTTAGTAACTGCAGGTGTGGGGGTAGCCACATTCTTTTATTTCCTGTCAATGCCTATTTAAGTGGTACAGTTGGAAATATTTTCTGCTTAAAAACCTCAGCTTTGGCCAGCTAAGATCTAGCTGTATTCAACTGGACGTATAAGAGAATTTAAGTACCTTTTTTATCCGCACTTTTTTCCTCCTACTGTGTACAAAGAGAGCATCTGGGAAAGAACAAAAACAATTTTAAGCTTGTTTCCTGCCTTTCCATTTAAGTGGTCTAGACTGTTTGTAGGCTTCTGAGCCCCCAAGCCCTTTTGTGTTGGGAAGGAAACCTTCTAGCTTAGTTTTGTTTCTTATAACTAGCCAGTTTTCTAGTTTCAGCACTCAAATCTGTTTCTTTGAACTCAACACTTGTTCAGAACTCATTGTAAGCACTACATAAGCTGCAAATTACTACAGCACTCAACTTTCCTCACTTGTCTAGAGGAAAGCAGTTTTTAGTACTTAATAAATAAACACCTATCCAGGCATGTCTAAGGGTCGGCTCCCAGTGATTTCTCCTGTCTACCTGATTAATCTGGGCATCTTGGAGCAATGCAGCAATTGCCTTATGTACACAGACAACCCTCTCCTCCTACCACCCAACTCTACAACCTGTGAGAGATGCACTTAAATTGCCAAACTGGAAGCAAAGCTCTTCACCCAAGACTGGACTAGACAGTCAAGAGGAGAAGGTAAACACTTGCACCACACCACACTCATCACATAGTCCCCCTCAAAACCTACACCACCAAAACACACACATAGAAACACAAACACACACACCTACATTCGCGGAGGCTCTCAATAAAAACATGCCGAAGCATCAGGGACATCCAAAGCATAAACGCAAGCAAACTCCACCCCCCCAACACAACCCAAATGACACACAGCCCACAAACTCAGTGTGCCACTCAACCGCAGCCCATAAGGCATAACAACGTACCCAACATTCTAGTCATAGGTGACTCTATAGTCAGGCACACTGATGTTCCACTCACTAGACTAAACAAGGAGAAAGTTACTGTCAGGTGCCAGGATCCGCCACATAACGCATGCACTCAGGTCACTCCACAATAAGTACTAATATGACACTGTCATTGTCCATGTTGGTGTGAATGACCTGAGATGTACCTCCCTGGACTACATGAAAAGAGACATGGAGGAGCTCTCCGATCTTGTATCCCAGGCAGGTATGACCCTAACCCTGAGTAGCATCCTGCCATCACCCAGAATGATACCATAGTACAAGGACAAAATGATTGACTTCAACAATTGGCTAAGCATCTGGTGTCATTCTAAGGGGATCCAGTATCTGCCTGGGACGACATGATAGACAGACCATGATGCTTTGCCAGAGATGGCCTGCACCTGTCGCCCTTAGGATTCCGGATACTGGCTAAGGCTCGTCACCCCTATAGTGCCTTTTTTAGGCAAAGTTCAAATGACAAAGTCACCACCGTAACAGGTACAAACAAGCAACATCGGAGGGTAATGCTACTCAATGCTAGAAGTCTAAACCTCAAAATGCACTCACTCAAGGCACTCCTTAAAATGGAGAACATTGACATCTGTACAGTGACAGAGACCTAGTTCAAAGCTCCAGAGAGCACTCCTGCATTACCAGGCTACAATTCATATCACACGTTTCGGCCACCTAACCCAGAATGAAGCACTAAAGGTGGAGGCGTTCCCATATTCATTAAGGATATCCACACCTCCAGGCTAGTTGCACAGCATAATGCATCCGAGATTATCCAAGTGCAACTAACTCTGGGCAAGACCGCAATCCAAACTGTAGCTTGCTACAGACCCCCCACCATACCCCAGGATTCCCACTCCTCATTTCTTGATACACTGGAAAGTATTAGGGTACAACCCAACACCCTAATAATGGGTGATTTCAACTACCCCACCATTAACTAGGAAAACTACTCATGTACCAACTCTTTTGCTCAACGTTTTCTAGAATTCATAAATTCCAATGCCTTGGATCAACTTATTCACACCCCCACCAGGGGCAGCAATATCCTAGAACTGGTCATTACCAACATGGGAAATGGGTGTTCCAAACCAGAGGTCAATTCCTTGGTCAGATCCAACCACAAGCTAATCAGCCTAGACATCCACATCCCATCTCCACCCCCAATTAGGGCAACAATTGTAAAAAACTTCTCCAAAGCCAACTTCACACTTCTTAAGACAGAAGTGGCAAACTTCACGACACCCATGCAGATGGACAATAGAGGTATGACTGCTGAATCCTACACAAATGCACTTTATAAGCACTTACACGAGTGCATGGATCAAGCTATCCCTAATAAAACCAAGATGTTATCCTCCAAAAAAAGGAAGCCAATCTGGTGGTCCTCTGCCATAAACAAACTCTACAACAGAAGAAAGAAACTGTTGCAAAAAAGAGTAAAATCCCATGACTGGAGGAACTCCCTGGTCAACCTCAGTAAGAAGCTGAGATCCCTCATAAAATCCTCCAAAGCTAGTTACGAAAACAAAATTGCCACTGACTCTAAAAACAACCACAAAGCATTCTATAGCTATGTCAAGAATCTCAATGGGAACACTCAGATCTGCTCTGAGTTACAGCACAATGGTGCTAAATATACAGAACCAAATGATATTGCCAACATCCTAGCAGATAGGTTCAGTGTTAACTTTACCCCCCTCTCACCCCCTAGAGGGCCCCATCTCTTTATCGGAAGAATGCAAAGTTCCTATAATCACGGCTGCACAGGTAAAAAAACACTCTCCAAAGCCAAGAACACAGCATCCATGGGACCTGACAATATCCCAGGCTGCGTTCTACACGAACTACAGAATGAACTTGCACCCTACCCAAGTACCATGTCCAATCATAGCCTCACCTCAGGCTTTGTACCCACTGAATGGCGCACCACGACAGTTATCCCACTCCACAAAGGTGGAGCCACGACGGACCCCGGGAACTACCGCCCTATTAGACTGACAAGCCTGTTCTGCAAGGCCATGGAACATATCATCATGGAACTCATAAACAAAGACATTGGTAATCTCCAAACTCTGGACCCTACCCAGTTTGGATTTGTAAAAGGCAGATCATGTCTCCTAAACCTGATTGACTTCTCTGAAGCAGTCACCAAAGCCATAGATGAGGGTAAAATGGTTCACACAGCTTATCTAGATCTCGCCAAGGCTTTCGACACCATCCCCCACTCTGGAATTATAGATAAGCTCACTAAACTAGGTATAAATCCCTATGTCACACGATGGGTTGCAAACTGGCTCACGGACAGAACCCACACTGTGAAAGCAGCGGATTCCAAATCCGACTTCAGACCAGTGACAAGTGGAGTACCACAGGGTTCAGTCCTGGGTCCTCTCCTGTTTGGTATCTACTTCTCTGAAGTGCAGGCTAACACAGAAGGTCTTTGGCTAACAAAGTTTGCAGATGACTGCAAACTAGGAGCCATAATCGAAACTCCTAACGATGTGGACAAACTACAAAAGGGCCTCACTGAGACAGATACCTAGTGTCAAAGCCATGGCCTGAAGCTCAATGCCAAAAAGTGTATTGTCATCCCCTTTGGTAAAAACTTTGTACCCATGAACTACCACATAGCTGGTCATCTACTTAATGCCGAAAATGTGATAAGAGACCTTGGGACACAGGTGGACAGTAGTCTCTCCTTTGATAATCACATCGCCACAGTGGTCAGGAAATCCTTCTACGTGGCTCATCTCATCACAAAAGGATTCTCATCCAGAAAAAAAGAGGTCATTGTTCCCCTCTACTCATCACTCATTAGACCCATTATAGAGTACAATGCCCCTTTTGGTATGTACCTCACAAGACATCAACAACTGGAAAGACCACAGAAATACCTCACACAAAGAGGATTACTGGCCTCAAACAGATGCCCTATGCAGACCGTCTAAAAAAAAACTACAGCTTTACTCCATCGCATATTGCCTACTCAGGGGCGATCTCTGCCTAACATACAAAGCTATGTCAAACCCAGAGCTGTTGGACATGCTCCACTTAAAGAAATCCCAATCCCTCTGAGCTACACGCTCTAGGGACCTAAACCTGGTCACCACAATAAACAGAACATGCTGGAGGGATAGATTCCGTCCCAGAAACTTCCCATACTCTGGAACAGACTACCTATCTATGTCAGACAGAGCCCCTCATTAGCACTCTTCAAGAAAAATCTTGATGATTGGATGGGAAATGGGAAATTCACCCCAGGGATCACTTCTGTGGCTCTGCTCGACAGGGGCACAGGAAAATAATTTTCTTGGGTGGCAAAAGCCAGGGTACATTTTTTGGCTAGGCTTATATAGGCCCTAGGGCCAATAGCCTAGTACCTACCCTATGAACCTATGTCTGGCATCAGAGGGGCAGAAACAGCAGGTCTTCCAAAGTTGACCTTTTTACGCGGCTCCACCTCGACAGCAGACTCTAGTTTTATGCCTAATGCTAATCGCACAACTCGCTTGTTTTCCACAAAAAGTTTGAGGGCTGCCAGACAACTGTGAAGGGTTTTGGGAATGAATGATTGGCAAATGGTACAGGTCGTATGGTCATGGCATTGGCCTAAGCAAAGCTCACGTGAATCCTTGTGTGGAATCTGACGGCCGCATTTACACTTCCCTTTTTAGCCTGACGTCGGCTAATTAAAAGGGAGCAACAGCAACCTAAGTCTAAGGAAGAAAACTAAAAAATTCCCCAACGGGGTACTTCTCTTTAGATGCCTTCTGAAGCATGGAGCCAAGAGAGCAAGCTGATGTTAGATTGCGGCAGAGAAGTTCTGAGGTCTGTATGTGCAGACGTCACATTTAAGGCCCATGGTTTATAGCCCTGCGTGTGATGTCCCACGCACCTGACAGCAACCAAGCTTAAGCTTTTGCATAGGAGCTGGATGTTCAGGTCACATGAGGTGGAGGATCCCACAGTGAGAGTTCTGCAACCTGAGAACAGAAGGACATCATTCATTTGTGTATGCAACTGCTATCTTTGCAGGAAAGGGGGGAACCATCATACTGTTATACCGGCTGAGTCAAGGGGGGAACCATCATACTGTTATACCGGCTGAGTCAAGGGGGGACCCAGAGTGCTTCAAACGTAATTTCAGAAAAATGTGTAACCCTCAGACAAATGTTACAATGGAAAGGCACTTATTTTATACAACGGCTAAAAAGCCTGGTGAAACTTTTGCAGCATATATACCAGACTTGAGAAACCAAGCTAAAACATGCAGATTTGGGGATTTAAGGGATGAGTTGGTAAAAGACATATGTGTGTGGCATTAAAGATGAGGCTTTGAGAAAGATTTTACTTTGTGACAGTGATTTAACTATGAATAAGGCCACTGACATTTGTCAGATATACGAACTCACAGAAAAGCACACACATACTGTATTCTTATAAATGAGAGAGATATGCTTCCAGAAACTTCTAGATCTCATGTTGATAGCATGCAGCAGTTGATTAAAAGAAACAGGCCCAAGCACATGGCAGCAGCTGTAGCCCTTGCATCACCTACTGGTAAACCCCATAGCCTTCCAGCAAGTTCCAGTCTCAGTGAAGCACAAGAGTGAGTCAGTACACTCAAAGCATGGGCCCCAACCTGGTTTCATTGCCAACTGTTGTAACTGTGGTGGAAAGCATGAATCTAAAAGGAAAAAAATGTTCAGCTTTTCGTCAGCAATGCCACAAATGCAGTAACTGGAATCATTTCAAGAGGTTTTGTAAATCAAAAGGTCCACATTCCTTTACTAAAAGGAAACATTTCAAGACATGAGTTGATCAGTTAGAAAAGCTGCACCCCTACTCTTCATGTTGATGGTGTGTCAGTGCTTTATGAAATGGTCAATGCAGTAGATTTAAGGGCAAAGAATGAAGTTTACTCTACTGTTCGGATAAATGGAAAACCCATAGAGCTCAAAGTTGACACAGGTTCCAAGTGCAATGTTATGTCAGCAGCAGTATTTGCTAGTGTGTGTCATGGTGAAATGCTTGATTTGGCGAAGAGTGTGAAGCTTGTTGCTGAAGGTAGTGAAGAAATTCTGACTGAAAGCTCAGTAGTGCTTTCATATTACTCTGCTGGGAGATGTTACAATTTGCTATTTTAAGTGGTCAAGAGGCACGTCCAGCCATTATTAGAGTTCAGAGAGAGTTATACCCAGATGTCAGTCCAGTTAACATGCCAGCTAGAAAAGTTCCAATAGCCATGCAGGAGAGAGTCAACGCTGAGCTAGATAAAATTGTGCAACAAGGTGCAATTTGTCCAATTGGTTCATCAACTCCAATTGAATGGATATCTTCAATGGTGGTAGCTCATAAGAAAAGCTCAGATGACATCAGAATATATACTGATCCACGAGATTTGAAAAAAGCATTAAAAGACATTATCCAATGTGCAGTCAAAGAAGTCGCAACTCTGATGCCAAATGCCACTGTTTTTTCTGTCTTAGAAGCAAAGAATTCAGCACTTCATTTGGAATGCTCAGATTTTTCAGAATACCATTTGGGATAAATTTTGCAAGTGAAGTCTTTCAACGTGAAATGGAACAACTTTTTTTCTGGGTATCCTTGTGCTATTATAGTACATGACATACTAGTAGGAGGTAATGAGGAAGCTGAGCATGACAGAAACCTCAGAAAAGTTCTGGAAAGAGAATGTCAAGTGGATCTTAAGCTCAATCCACAGAAATGCAAATTCAGGCTACAAGAAGTTACTTATGTCGGTCATTTATTTACCATTTCAGGCCTATGACCAGATCCTTACAAACAAAAAAGAAATCATGTACTTACCATAATGTTCCACGTGAGTTGTTCATCTCGCCTTCATTCTTACACGTGGGTACAGAGCCAAGCCATTGGCTCTGAGTTGGCTGCTTTACTAGCTAAAGATCTCAGAAAAGCTCGAGGCCAGGCCCCTATTCCATGATGCTCTCTGTCCTTCCCCAGATCTAGTTTGCAGCTGCAACTGATCGCAAGGTTTTCGGAGAGCTCAGGCCAGTAGAAATTTATTACTTTACTTTTTGACAAACTTGAATTTATTTTTCTTGCAAAAAATTGTTCCAAGATCTTGTACTTTCCTTTGTTAGTACTTTTAGGCGATTTGCCTTTTGTTTCATTGTATTAGATATCTCGTTATATACCGAGCAGTTGCTCTTAGGCCTCTAGCCGTTTTTTCTTTAGTTATAAATATAGTGTGTTTAGATGGTGTGTTGCTGTTAGAATTACTGTTATAGCTATAGTTGTACAGGGATATGTCAACTCAGGACTGTTGTTTATTTCTACCCTATCCCTTATAAATCTGTAGATATAGGGCTCTCACAACTTTGGACAGTTTGTTTGCTGTTTCCTGTTTTGCTAAAGTAAGCTTATTGTAAATCAAAGTTTGTCCCTGGTAGGGACTACTCAGACATACAGTAGAGGTTGATATAGCCCTAGTGGAATGTGTTCTTATCCCCTGTGGGGTAGATTTTCCAAGGTGCTTGTAGCAGAAATGGATGCAGTGTACTATCCATTTAGATATGGTTGGTTTTGAAATGGCCTTCCCCTCTGCCCCTGCAGCAAAGCTGACTAGCAGCTGGTCAGATTTTCTGAGAGGCTTAGTCCTGTCCAAACAGAATCTAAGCTGTCTGTGCACATCTAGAGAATGCACTATCCTTTCCCCTTTATTTTTGAGGATTAGGGAAAAAAGTAGGCTAATGAATGGACTGGTTTAAAGCCACACTAGACACCACCTTGGGCATAAAAGATGGGTTAGTCCTGAGAGAAACCCTGTCTGCATGGAAGATAAAGTACAGTTGTGTACACTTACCATAAATGTAGATGTTCGAATGTATTCACTGTTGCAGTCATTACATTTGGGTTATCTGCTTGCAGGTAGCCCTCAGTCGGCCTGATTAACAAAGTCTTGGGTCCTGCATCAGTTGCTGTCCCTTCTTCCATGACGTCAGGTCGTCAGGGGTATAAAACATTCAGCCGATGCCATTGCATCAGTATTTCTTGCCCAGATGTCAGGTGCCCCCCCTAATGGGGAGCAATTAAATAAAAAAGTACAATGATATACCTCCAACAAAAAAGCAAATACACCAAAAAGGCTTTTAAGCATAGTAAAAGAAAGTAGAGGTATAGCCAAAAGAAGTTAAGGGGCTGGAAGGAGGGTAAAGTACAGTTGTGTACACTTACCATAAATGTAGATGTTAGAGTGTATTCACTGTTGCAGTCATTACATTTGGGCTATCCTGCTGGCAGGTTGCCCTCAGTCGGCCTGAATTCCAAAGTCTTGGGTCCTGTGTCGGTTGCTGTCGCCTCTTCCGTGACGTCAGGTCGTCAGGGGTATAAAAGATGCAGCTGACGCCATTTTCTTCAGTTTTTCTTGCCCCAGATGTCAGGTGTCCCCAAAAGGGTAGGCTAAAAATATGTAAATAAAACATACATGCACCCAAATAAGCTTTACCTTCATCTATAAGCAAATACACCACCTAGGTTGTATAGATTAGAGAAATAAAGATAAGTTCCAGCAAAAATAAGGGGGATGGCAGGTGGGCAACCTGGACTGCAACAGTGAATACACTCCAACATCTACATTTATGGTAAGTGTATACAACTGTACTATGTTCTTTGTGTTTCACTGTTGCAGTCATTACATTTGGGTTGAGTCCCAAAGCTATGGTAGGGTGGCTGGAGCTAAACAGCATTAGGAGCGGCTATGAGGCCCTGCAGAACTGCAGTGGCAAAGCCTGCCCTGGATTTAGAATAAAGAGGCAGACTGTAATGTTTCGTAAAGGTATGCACTGAACTCACAAATAGCAGCCTCTAAAATGTCTTTGGTTGGTACTCCCCTGAGAAAGGCTGCAGAAGTGGCTGCAGCTCTGGTTGAATGTGGCCTAATGCCCTTAGGCACTGGTTTGCCATGCTGTGAGTAGCAGAAACTAATGCAGTGACCTATCCATTTTGAGATAGCCTTTCCTTGTGATGCTGCGGCATATGCCACTAGTAATTGTTCTGCCTTTCTGAAAACTTTAGTTTTGTCCAAGTAGAATCTAAGTTGCCTGTGTACGTCCAAAGAATGCAGAATTTTCTCCCTCTTGTTCTGTGGATTTGGATAAAAAGTTGGCAAATGAATAGTTTGGTTAAGGGCTACACTGGATACCACCTTAGGCATAAATGTAGGGCTTGTTCTGAGAGAGACCCTGTCTGGATAAAAAGTAAGGGGTTCCACAGCCATGAGAGCCTGTAGCTCTGACACTCGTCTTGCAGAAGTTATTGCTAGGAGCAGAGCGGTTTTCCAAGATAAGAACTTTATATCCGCAGTAGCAGCTGGCTCAAAAGGAGGTAAGGTGAGTTTTTCAAAGACATAATTGAGGTCCCAGGTGTTGGCATTCTCCTTGGAGGCCTTAAGTTTTTGGCTCCTCTGAGGTACTGCCTTAATAAAGGATGAGAAAAGAGTGGTGGCTCTGCATTGTAATGAGCCGAAAGGGCAGAGGCATGGATTTTAATTGATGAAAAAAATAGGCCTTTGTCCAGCATCTCAGTTAAGTATTGCAAAATCTGAGGAATATTTGGGACAGCTGTATCAGTTCCTTGAGCTTGGTTCCAAGCACAAAATCTCTTCCATTTGCCAGCATAGGATTTTCTAGTACTAGGCCTTCTGGCTTCTAAAATGACATCCATCACAGCTTTACTGAGAGGTGTGGTTTGTATGGCTACATTATCTGCCATGCTGCCAGGTTTAGGGTCCTGAGTTGGCTGTGCAGAATCTGTTTTGCTGGGACAGTAGATGAGGTATTTGAGGTAAGGTCCAGGCTGTCCACTGGGACAAGTTCCTTAAGCTCGGATACCAGAACTGGCGTGGCCAGTCTGGGGCAATCAATCATTTTTGGTTTCTCCTGTCTGACCTTTAGGAGTACCTTGGGAAGGAGAGGCAGTGGAGGAAAGGCATATACTGATAGGTTTGCCCAGTCGAAAGATAAGGCGTCCACTTTCCATGCTTGTCTGTGATAAGTCCTTGTGCAGAATCTTTTTAGTCGATTGTTGTGAGGGGAGGCAAACAGATCTTTGTCCGGGCGTCCCCATTTCTTTGTTATCATGCTGAAGACTTGTGGATCCAGGAGCCACTCGTAGGGATCCATGAGGTTTCTGCTTAGTTCGTCTGCCAGAGTATTTTCCTTTCCTGGCAGGAATTGTGCCTGCAGATGAACTTTATAAGTCAATGCTGTGTCCCATAAAGCCATGGCTAGTCTGCAAAGGGGGTAAGAATGAGTGCCCCCCTGCTTGTTTATGTACCACATGACCATGGTGTTGTATGTCTTTATCAGTAGTTGCCCCGGATGAAGTAGCATCTCTTTTTGACTGATATGTAGATGCTTTTGGTTTGTTGACCAGGTGCCCTGAATGCCTCTTCCTGCCATGTGTGCCCCCCCCCCGAGGCATAACCTGATGCATCCGTCGTTAGGCTCTGCCTGGCTGGGGTAGTGAGAATGGCTGTCCCTTGTTTTGGTGACAGGCCTTTGCCCACCATCGAAACTCCTGTTGCAGGCAGGAATGAGAGTAATCATTGTTTCCAGGCTGTGGCAATGTTGTGTCCAGACACTTTTTAGGTACCACTGAATTTTCCTCATATGCAGTCTTGCATATGGAATTAGTAAGACTCAGGATTACCATGAAGCCCAAAGCCTGAAGAATTTTTCTTGCAGATAACTGGGCCTTTGTTGCCATTTCTTTGAAATAGGTAGTCAGTTGTCTTTGTTTGTCTGGAGTGAGATAAGCCATCTGGGCAGTTGTATTTAAGCTTGCACCCAGGAATATTATCTCTTGAGAGGATACTAGTTTTGATTTCTTTTTGTTGACTGTGTTCCCTAGGTATGTTAAAGTCTTTTCACAAACGTCAGATGCTGTAGTAGAATGTCCTTGTTCTCTGCTTGTATGAGGCAGTCGTCTAAGTAAGGATATATTTGTATTCCTCTTTGTCTACAGTAAGCAATTACTTGTGCCAGGCACTTTGTGAAGACCCTGGGTGCAGTAGATAATCCAAAGGGCAGTGCAGACAATTGGTTATGCTTTGAGCCAGCCTTGAATCTGAGGTATCTTCTGCATGACTGTCTGACTGGGACACGCAGGTATCCCTCTTTTAGGTCTAAAGTCACGAGCCAAGCGTTGTTGCCCAGCATGGGCAGAAGCTGCTGCAAGATCAACATCTTGAATTTTGGTATATCCAGGAAAGTGTTTAAAATTTATTTATTTTATTTTATTTATTTTACATTTGTTGACCGGGCTAGTCTAGCTGGATATATGTCCATTTTCAGTAGAGGCCCGGGGAGATAAGCTCCAAAAATTATAATCTCTAATGATAATAAGTAAAAAAACATTAAAGAACTACATGTAAAGTAGATAGTACAATAGTTATGGAATAACAAAACAATTGTAGGTCATGACATACATGGAGAATACAATAACATGTACAGAAAGTAGGGATATAGGAAAATAAGATGAAAAGTAGATATTTAGAAGGAGTTACAGGTCAGTAGATGCTGATTTGACATAGAAGTTGAGAAATTGCAGATGTGAAGTAAAGTCAGGGGTGAAATAAAATAGATAGGTCCAGTACTGGTCTCCATGCTTTGTCTTTTCTGGGTACCAAGAAAGTTTTGTACCTACCATAAATGTAGATGTCCGATAGATATGCAACTGCAGTCATAACATATGGGTTGTCCTGCCTCAGGCAGCCCTCGGTCGGCCGGATTCCAAAGTCTGGGTCTGACGTCGGCTGATGTCGCATTTCTCTCAGACGTCAGAGCGGCTTGAGTACATAAGCATCAGCCGACGTCATCTTCTTCAGTGTTTCTTGCCCCAGATGCCAGGTGCCCTCCAAGGAAGGCTGTAATCCAATTGGAAGAAAAAACAGACTTTCAGACAAATAAATAAGCAATAAACAGATACACCATAACAGATATCCCCAGCTAAGGGTAACAGGGATAGGAGTGGACCCAAGGCATAGAGGGGAAGGAGGGAGGGAAAACCCGACTGCAGTTGCATATCTATCGGACATCTACATTTATGGTAGGTACAAAACTGTACTATGTCCTTCAAGAATGCAACTGCAGTCATAACATATGGGTTGAATACCATAGCTTAGCTGGGGGAGGTGGAATGCTCTAAGAAAAGGATGGTGTAGCTATCAATCCCTGCAGGACTGCAGAGGCAAAGCCTGCTCTGGATCTGGAATATAGAGGAAGGTTGTAGTGTTTGTAAATTGTATGCACGGAGCTCCATGTAGCAGCTTCTAGAATGTCTTTTGTAGGCACCCCTCTTAAGAATGCTGTTGAGGTGGCTGTAGCTCTGGTGGAGTGTGGTCTGACATTGGCTGGTACACTCTTTCCATGGAAGGAATAACAGAATCTGATGCAATGTCCAATCCATTTTGAAATAGTCTGTTTGGAAATTGCTTTTCCTTGTACTCTAGGGGCGTAAGCTACAAAAAGCTAATCAGACTTCCTACTGGTCTTGGTTCTGTCCAGGTAGTAGCGAAGTTGTCTGTGAATGTCCAAGGTATGCAACAGTCTTTCCCCTTTGTTCTCAGGATTGGGAAAGAAAGTAGGCAGGTGAATGGCTTGATTCAAAGAAACCCTAGATACCACTTTTGACATAAAGGTAGGGTTGGTTCGTAAGGAGACCCTGTCTCTGTGAAAGATTATGAATGGTGGTATTGCCATTAGGGCCTGTAGTTCCGAAACCCTTCTTGCTGAGGGTAATTGCCAACAGGAAAGCTGTCTTCCATGAGAGAGAAATTGTAAGTCCACAGAAGCTGCTGGCTCAAAGGGAGGTAGAGTCAATTTTTCTAGGACAAAGTTGAGGTCCCAAGCTGGTACTGGAGCCTTTCTTGGTGGCTTTACATTCTTGATTCCCCTAAGGAATTGCCTTAACAAAGGATGTGAAAACACAGGTGGATCAGTGTTATATCTAGCTGAAATAGCTGAAGCATGTATTTTTATTGAAGAATATGAGAGTCCATTCTGTAGCATATCAGCCAAATATTCCAGAATGAGAGGGATGCTCAATAATGATGCATCATGACCCTTGCTGGTATTCCAAATGCTGAATCTCTTCCATTTTGCTGAGTAAACCTTTCTGGTGGATGGTCTTCGGGCTTCTGTTAGTATCCTCTGAACTTCCTTGGAGAGAGATAGATTGAGGTTATTCATGGGATCTCCCAAGCTGTTAGCTGTAGAGTCTGAATGTTGGGGTGTACTGTCTTGAAGTTGTGTTGAGTCAAAAGTTGGGGCCACTGGGGAAGGGCCCACTTTTTGTTGTGACATATGCTCCGTAATAGTGGGTACCAGTGCTGTCTTGGCCAGTCTGGAGCTATTAGGATCCCCTTGGGCTTCTCTGCTTTGATCTTTAGTAATACTGTGGTCATCAGTGGCAGAGGTGGAAATGCATAGATTTTTAGGAAGTTCCAGTTGAATGAGAGAGCATCTATTTTCCATGCTTGTGGATGATGTCCTTGAACAGAACTTTTGTAGATGATGATTGAGGTGGGAGGCAAACAGGTCTACTTCTGGCCTGCCCCATGTCGAGGTGAGTCGTATGAAGATTTCCGGATGTAACCTACACTCGTGGGGGTCTAGGAAATTCCTGCTTAGGCTGTCCGCCAACACATTGTCTTTGCCTGGAACAAACTGGGATTGCAACTGTATGTTTAGGTTCAGTGATTTTTCCCAAAGATTCACTGTCAGTCTGCAAAGGGGGTAAGAATGGGTGCCCCCCTGCTTGTTTATGTACCACATCACAGTGGTGTTGTCTGTCCGTATTAGCAGGTGGCCTTGCTGAAGCTGTTGTCGAAAGGCCTCGATGGCATGCATTACTGCCAGCATTTCTTTTTGGTTGATATGCAGATGTGTTTCCTTTGGAGACCATTGTCCTTGAATACATCTGCCCTCCATGTGCGCCCCCCATCCAAGGTCTGAGGCGTCTGTGGTCATGGTCTGTGTTATCTGAGGTTTTTTGAATGACATACCTGTGTTTGCCTGGCTTACCGAGGCCCACCATAGAAATTCCTTCTGTCGGCATGGAATGAGCGGTATGGTTGCCTCTAAGTTGTTGCTGTGCTGAGACCATAAGCTTTTTAGGTACCATTGTAGCTTTCTCATGTGTAGTCTTGCTAATGGAACCAGGAGAATGCAGGATGCCATGTAACCCAGGGCCTGTAGGAATCTCCTTGCAGTCATCTGGGTGAGCTTTGCCAAACCTTTGAAATAATGAGTTAACTTCTTTTGCTTGTCTTCTGTCAGGTAAGCCATTTGAGAAGCTGTGTCTGGTTTGGCTCCTAAGAAGGTTATTTGCTGGGATGGCTGAAGTCTTGACTTTTGGAAGTTGACTATGTATCCCAGAGCCTGTAGCAATTGTATGACATAACTCAAGTTTTTTGTCAAAATCAGTTTGTCGTCCGCTTGTATGAGGCAGTCGTCCAGGTACGGGTAAATTTGGATCCCCTGGAGCCTGCAATGAGCAATTACTGAAGCCAGGCATTTCGTGAATACTCTGAGCGCAGTAGATAAGCCAAATGGCAATGCTGAGAATTGATAATGCTCTGGCCCTGCAAGAAATCTGAGGTATCTTCTGCAGCTGTGTCTGATAGGGACATGCAGGTATGCCTCCTTGAGGTCCAGAGTAATCAGCCAAGACCCCTTGCCCAGCATGGGAAGGAGTTGCTGTAGAGTCAGCTTTTTGAACTTTGGTACTATGAGAAAAGTGTTTAATGCGGACAAATCCAGTATTGGTCTCCATTGAGTTTCTTTTCTTGGAACAAGGAAAGTACAGTTTTGTACCTACCATAAATGTAGATGTCCAATAGATATGCAACTGCAGTCATAACATATGGGTTGTCCTGCCTCAGGCAGCCCTCGGTCGGCCGGATTCCAAAGTCTGGGTCCGACGTCGGCTGATGTCGCATTTCTCTCCGACGTCAGAGCGGCTGGAGTACATAAGCATCAGCCGACGCCATTTTCTTCAGTGTTTCTTGCCCCAGATGCCAGGTGCCCTCCAAGGAAGGCTGTAATCAAATTGGAAGGGAAAAACAGGATTCTAAACACATACGTAAGCAATAAACAGATACACCATAACATATATCCCCAGCTAAGAGGAACAGGGATAGGAGTGGACCCAAGGCATAGAGGGGTATGGAGGGAAGGAAAATCCGACTGCAGTTGCATATCTATCGGACATCTACATTTATGGTAGGTACAAAACTGTACTATGTCCTTCAAGAATATAACTGCAATCATAACATATGGGTAGAATACCATAGCTTAGTTGGGGGAGGAGGAATGCTCTAGGAAAGAGATTGTGTGGCAATCAAACCCTGCAGGACTGCCGAAGCAAAGCCTGCTCTGGACCTGGAGTATAGAGGGAGACTGTAGTGTTTGGAGAATGTATGCACGGAGCTCCATGTAGCAGCTTCTAGAATGTCCTTTGTAGGCACCCCTCTTAACAATGCTGTAGAGGTGGCTGTAGCTCTGGTGGAGTGTGGTCTGACATTGGCTGGAACAGTCTTCCCATGGAAGGAATAACAAAATCTGATACAATGTCCAATCCATTTTGAAATAGTCTGTTTTGAAATTGCTTTTCCTTGTACTCCAGGGGCGTAAGCTACAAAAAGTTGATCAGACTTCCTACTGGTCTTGGTTCTGTCCAGGTAGTAGCGAAGTTGTTTGAATGTCCAAGGTATGTAACAGTCTTTCCCCTTTGTTTTCAGGATTGGGGAAGAAAGCAGGCAGATGAATAGCTTGATTTAAAGAAACCCTAGATACCACCTTTGGCATAAAAGTAGGGTTGGTTCTTAAGGAGACCCTGTCTCGGTGAAAGATTATGAACGGTGGTATTGCCATTAGGGCCTGTAGTTCCGAAACCCTTCTTGCTGAGGTAATTGCCAACAGGAAAGCTGTCTTCCATGAGAGGAATTGTAAGTCCACTGAAGCTGCTGGCTCAAAAGGAGGTAGGGTCAGTTTTTCTAGGACAAAGTTGAGGTCCCAAGCTGGCACTGGAGCCTTTCTTGGTGGCTTAATGTTCTTGATTCCCCTAAGGAATTGCCTTAGCAAAGGATGTGACAACACAGGTGGATCAGTGTTATATCTAGCTGAAATAGCTGAAGCATGTATCTTTATGGAAGAATATGAGAGTCCATTCTGAAGCATATCTGCCAAATATTCCAGGATGAGTGGGATGTTCAATAGTGATGCATCCTGACCCTTGCTGGTGTTCCAAATGCTGAATCTCTTCCATTTTGCCAAGTAAACCTTTCTGGTGGATGGTCTTCGAGCTTCTGTTAATATCCGCTGAACTTCCTTGGAGAGAGATGGATTGAGGTTATTCATGGGATCTCCCAGGCTGTCAGCTGCAGTGTCTGAAGGTTTGGATGCACTGACTTGAAGTTGTGCTGAGTCAAAAGTAGGGGCCATTGGGGAAGGGCCCACTTCTTGTTGTGACATATGCTCCGTAGTAGGGGGAACCAGTGTTGTCTTGGCCAGTCTGGAGCTATTAGGATCCCCTTGGGTCTCTCTGCTTTGATCTTTAGTAATACTGTGGTCATCAGTGGCAGAGGTGAGAATGCATAGATTTTTAGGAAGTTCCAGTTGAATGAAAGAGCATCTATTTTCCAAGCTTGTGAATGGTATGTCCTTGAACAGAATTTTTGTAGATGATGGTTGAGGTGAGAGGCAAATAGGTCTACTTCTGGCCTGCCCCATGTCAAGGTGAGTTGTGTGAAGATCCTTGGGTGTAACCTCCACTCGTGAGGATCTATGAAATTCCTGCTTAGGCTGTCCGCCAGCACATTGTCTTTGCCTGGAACAAACTGGGATTGTAAGTGTATGTTCAGGCTCAGTGATTTTTCCCAAAGATTCATTGTCAGTCTGCAAAGGGGGTAGGAATGGGTGCCCCCCTGCTTGTTTATATACCACATCACAGTGGTGTTGTCTGTCCGTATCAGTAAATGGCCTTGTTGAAGTTGTTGTCGAAAGGCCTCGATGGCATGCATTACTGCCAGCATTTCTTTTTGGTTTATATGCAGATGTGTTTCCTTTGGAGACCATTGTCCTTGTATGCATCTGCCTTCCATATGCACCCCCCCATCCAATGTCTGAGGCGTCTGTGGTCATGGTCTGTGTTATCAGAGGTTTTTTGAATGACATACCTGTGTTTGCCTGGCTTACCGAGGCCCACCATAGAAATTCCTTTTGTAGGCATGGAATGAGCGGAATGGTTGCCTCTAACTTGTTGTTGTGCTGAGACCATAGGCTTTTTAAATACCACTGAAGCTTTCTCATGTGTAATCTTGCTAATGGGACCAGGAGAATGCAGGATGCCATGTAGCCCAGGGCCTGTAGGAATCTCCTTGCAGTCATCTGGGTGAGTTTTGCCAAACCCTTGAAATAATGAGTTAACTTCTCTTGCTTGTCTTCTGTCAGGTAAGCCATTTGAGAGGCTGTGTCCAGATTGGCTCCTAAGAAGGTTATTTGCTGGGATGGTTGAAGTCTTGACTTTTGAAAGTTGACTGTGTATCCCAGAGCCTGAAGTAATTGTATGACATAGTTCAAGTTTTTTGTCAACATCAGTTTGTCGTCCGCTTGTATAAGGCAGTCGTCCAGGTACGGGTAAATTTGGATCCCCTGGAGCCTGCAATGAGCAATTACTGAAGCCAGGCATTTTGTGAATACTCTGGGCGCAGTAGATAAGCCAAAAGGCAATGCTGAGAATTGATAATGCTCTGTGCCTGCAAGAAATCTGAGGTATCTTCTGCAGCTGTGTCTCTTAGGGACATGCAGGTATGCCTCCTTGAGGTCCAGAGTAATCAGCCAAGACCCCTTGCCCAGCATGGGAAGGAGTTGCTGTAGAGTTAGCATTTTGAACTTTGGTACTATGAGAAAAGTGTTTAATGCGGACAAATCCAGTATTGGTCTCCACTGAGTTTCTTTTCTTGGAACAAGGAACAGTCTTGAGTAGAACCCCTGGCCTTGTTCTTGTTGTGGTACTCTTTCTATTGCTTTTATCTGAGCAAGTAGAGAAATTTGCTTGATAGCCTCTGCCCTCTGGATTGGCATGCCCTGTTTTCTGGGTAAGGTGTGAAAATGGAACCTGTAACCTTGGTCTATAATGTCCAAAATCCATTTGTCTTTTGTCAATCTGTGCCAATTGTCTGAAAACAGAGATAATTTTCCGCCCAAGGGTGCTTCTGTTTGCTCCTTGGTTGGCGGTCGTAGAGGAAAGTCATTGAGATTGTGTCTGAGGGGCGGGGGAGACCCCTGTGTCACTTCTTTGGTTTGCTGGCTGCCATTGTCGTCCCCTGTAAGAACCTCTGTATTGTCCTCTTCCTCGGCCACGCCTGTTTTTACCCTTTGAAATTTTTCAGGATTAGGAAAGGACCAGTTCTTTGAAGGCCAATTCCTGCTGAATCTGGGGGGCTGAACCTGGAGGAAATCTTTGACCGTCTGAACTGTTTTTGCTTTTTCCTCGATGGACTTTAACACATCTTTAGCATTAGCACCAAAAGCTTGTTCTTTCCAAGGTGCATCCAGAAGTTTTGCCTTAACATGATCTGGTAGAGGTTGTTCTTTTAACCATGCATGTCTGCGAATGACTGCCCCTGTCATAGCTGCCCTACATGAAGCTTCCAATGCATCATATCCACACTGCAGAAAGTGATTGCTGACTTGCTGAGAATTATGTACAGCTTCCTGCAATGACTTCCTGTCTAAAGGGTCAGGAGAGGCCAATGTTTTCTGTAAATCATCTAACAGGTAATCCTGATATTGTAACATATGAAACAGGCAATTCAAAGCTCTCATAGATAAAGTGGTGGAGGTGTACACCTTTTTCCCCCATCTCTCTAATAACCTAGCTTCCCTGTTGGAAGGCAAGGGATTTTTAGAGGTGGAAGCTGAAACACCTTTAGGTCCCTGAGAAATAGTTTCTAAATCAACAGTATGGGCCCTGAACAAATGGGAATGTGTGTCTGGGACCCTGTAATATCTGTCTGGCTTGGCTGGAGCAGGAGGAAGAGAATCAGGGGTAACACTGGAGTCAGAATATAGATCATCCAAAACATCAAGCACAGGAGGAATAGCTAGGGGCCTGTGCTGGGGCTTTTTAAGGAAGGTTCGAAGGCGCTTTCTGGAATCAGAATATTCCTGGCCTTGCCACTTGAAATGTTCCCTCATGGTATGCAGAACTTCCCCAAAAGAAATATCCTCAGGAGGGGAGGCCGAGGGGATGGACTCCTCTGCATCCGAGTCCTCATAGGTCTGAAAGAGGTCTTCCTGGCCCTCGGAGTGGATAGAGTCCTCAGAATCTTCATCTGAAGGGATAGGTTCAGAGGGTTCAACCCGGAGCCTCTTATCAGGAGGAGGCTGGGATGCTCTCAGGATGGGCCTGTGAACCTCTAATCATGGAAATTAAGTCTGCGGCCATAGACATGATCTGTGTCTCAGGAGTAGTTTGAGGCAAGGTTTTTGCTGTAAGGTGCTTAGTCTTGCTGGCTGCCTTAGCCCGAGTGTAGGCCTTAATAGACATGGCCATAGGAGGCCTGGCAGCTCCACGTGCAGGAGTGACCTTATCTACAGCAATGGTCTCTGGCATTTCCTCGGTTTCAGTATCCGGAGGAAAATCTATAACTGGCGCCGGAGAGGTATCTGGTATCGGAGTCGTCGGTATTGCGGTGTCTTTGGTTCGGAGCAGTGGAATAACCGTCTCAGGGGGAACCGGAGCACTCGAGGTAGGTTTCGGCGTGGAGTCAGATGTAGACGCGGGCCGAGGATGTCGGTCCCGGTCTTTTCGTTTCTTGGGCTTTTGCGATGTCGGAAGCACTGACGGCATTGTATACGCAAATTTTTCGCCGAAAACGTCTTCAGCGAACTCCGCCCGGCGCCTGAGAGTGCGCTTGTTGAAGCGAGCACAGGCGACACAGGCCGAGACGTCGTGGTCTGGGCCAAGGCAAGGAAGACAGTAAGAGTGGAAATCCTTATGAGGTATTTGTTTACCACAAGACAGACAATTATTAATTTTTTCAGTAATTTCTGACATCGGCTGAGGCAAGAAAAGGTCCCCAACGGGGTACTTAGCTTTTTTGATGACTTCGGATTCGAAGAATACAGGAGCTGACCGACCGGCACTTGTGAACTGCTTCTGCTTCGGGCACAGTGCGGCAAGAAAGACTGAAGAAAATGGCGTCGGCTGATGCTTACGTACTCCAGCCGCTCTGACGTCGGAGAGAAATGTGACATCAGCCGACGTCGGACCCAGACTTTGGAATCCGGCCGACCGAGGGTTGCCGGAGGCAGAACAACCCATATGTTATGACTGCAGTTGCATTCTTGAAGGACATCAGTCTTGAGTAAAACCCCTGGCCTTGTTCTTGCTGTAGAAAGTACAGTTTTGTACCTACCATAAATGTAGATGTCCGAACTGGATAGCATCTGCAGTCATAACAACTGGGTTGTCCTGTCGTCAGGCAGCCCTTCAGTCGGCCGGATTCCAAAGTCCGGTCCGCTTCGCTGATGTCGCACTTCACCCGACGTCATCTCTGTTGGTCTTCGGGTATAAAGGCATCAGCCGACACCATTTTCCTCAGTGTTTCTTGCCCCAGATGCCAGTAGCCCTCTTGTAGGCTAAAAATTTTGGATAAATGCCAATGTTGCCAAAAAGATAGTGGTAAACACAAAAAATAAGCATGTATGTACATATCTACAACAAATACACCATAAAGACTCCCCCACCAGCTAGCTATTAGGAGGGTAAACACCTAGGAGTACCACAGAGGGAAGGAGGGAGGTAATCTGACTGCACATGCTATCCAGTTCGGACATCTACATTTATGGTAGGTACAAAACTGTACTATGTCCTTCATGGATGCATCTGCAGTCATACCAACTGGGTAGAATACCATAGCCCACTAAGGGAGGAGGAAGAAACTAGATTATGGTGTGTTTAGGATCCCTTGCAGTACAGCAGTGGCAAACCCTGCTCGGGATCTGGAATATAGAGGCAAATTATAATGCTTGGCAAATGTATGCACGGAGGTCCAAGTAGCCTCAATAATGTCTTTGGTTGCCACTCCTCGTAAAAAGGCTGTGGTAGTGGCTGTTGCTCTTGTAGAATGAGGTCTTATGTTCTGTGGAATTGGTTTTCCATGGAAGGAGTAACAGAATCGTATGCAATTTCCTATCCATTTGGAGATTGTCTGTTTGGAAATAGCTTTTCCTTCCCTTCCTGTTGCATAGGCTACAAAAGCTGATCAGTTTTTCTGCTCCTTTTGTTCTGTCCAGGTAGTAGCGTAGCTGTCTATGTACATCCAAGGTATGCAGTATTCTTTCCCTCTGTTTTGTGGGTTGGGAAAGAAGGTAGGTAGGTGGATTGCCTGGTTTAAAGACACTGTGGATACCACCTTAGGCATAAATGTAGGATTAGTCCTCATGGACACTATCTGGATGGAAGATTAGGAAGGGTTGTACTGCCATTAGGGCCTGGAGTTCAGAAACCCTCCTGGCTGAGGTTATTGCCAGTAAGAAGGCGGTTTTCCACGATAGATGCTGTAGGTCTGCTGTTGCTGCTGGCTCAAAGGGTGATAGTGTCAACTTTTCTAGCACAAAGTTCAAGTCCCAAGCTGGTAATGGTGGTTTCCTTGGAGGTTTTACATTCTTGATTCCTCTGAGGAACTGTCTGAGTAATGGGTGTGAAAAAACAGGTGGATCAAAGCTGTATTCTGCTGATATAGCTGATGCATGTATCTTGATGGAGGAGTAGGACAGGCCTGAATGTAGAAGTTCTGCCAGATACTCCAGAATGTTAGGCATATCTATGTTTGACACATCTTTTCCTCTTTCAGTACTCCAAATGACAAACCTTTTCCATTTTCCTGCATAGTTCCTTCTAGTTGAAGGTCTGCGGGCTTCAAGAATAATGTCTAAACTCTTTGGGAAAGTTCTGGATTAGCTGCTGCTATGTGATGTTCCATGCAGTCAGTTGCAACATTTTTAGGTTTGGATGCATGATGCTGCAGTTGTTCTGAGTTAACATCAAAGGCATCAGGGGTATTGGCCACATATTGTTCTGAGACATGCTCCTCAGCAGTGGGTACCAGTGCTGTCTTGGCCAGTTTGGAGCTATTAGGATTATCCTTGGACGTTCTTCCTTGATTTTTAGTAATACCTTGTGTATCAAGGGAAGAGGTGGGAATGCATATGCTGTTAGGCCTTTCCAGCTGAAGGAGAGCGAATCCACTTTCCATGCTAGTGGGTGGAATGTCCTTGTGCAGAACTTTTTGAGCTGGTGATTGAGAGGGGAAGCAAATAAATCTATCTGAGGCATTCCCCATTTCTTTGAGATGGTCTTGAAGATGTCCGGGTATAGCATCCATTCGTGGGCATCCGATGTGGTTCTGCTTAATATGTCTGCTAGAGTATTTTCTTTTCCCGGTACAAATGTTGCCTGTAACTGGATGTTGTAGCTGAGTGCCAGGTTCCACAGCTCCAAAGTCATTCTGCATAGGGGGTATGAATGAGTGCCTCCCTGTTTGTTGATGTACCACATGACTGTGGTGTTGTCTGTCCTTATCATCAACTGGCCCTCTTTGAGAAATGGTCTGAAGTTTTGGATTGCCAGTTTTACTGCCAGCATTTCTTTTAGGTTGATGTGCAGGTGAAGTTGATCCTGGCCCACAATCCTTGCACGCATTTGTCCAGCATGTGGGCCCCCATCCTAGGTCTGAGGCGCCTGTTGTGATGGTCTGGCTTGCTTGACCTCTGCGAAAGGGTAGCCCTGGGTATGACTGGCATGCTTGAGCCCACCATCGAACTCCTGTTTTAAGCATGGAATTAGTGGAATTTCTGTTTCTAGGCTGTGCCTGTGTTGGGACCATAAATTCTTTAGGTACCACTGTAGTTTTCTCATATGTAGTCTGGCAAGTGGAACCAAGATTATGCATGATGCCATGAAGCCCAAGGCCTGCAGTACTTTTCTTGCTGTTAACTTGTTCTGTTTTGTTAGTGCCAAGAAGTAAAGAGGGAGTTCTCTGTTTTACTGCAGTTAGGAAAGCCATTTGTTTTACTGTGTCCAATTCACCCAAGCATGTCCTTGTCTGGGATGGGATCAGCCTTGATTTTTGTAAATTGACTGTGTATCCCAGTGCTTGTAGCAAGTAAATGACCCTTTGTAAATCTGTTGTCCGCTTGCTTTTGTTGTCCCCTTGTAGCAGGCAGTCGTCCAGGTATGGGTAAATTTGAATTCCCTGTAGTTTGCAGTGGGCGATTACTGATGCCAGGCATTTTGTGAATACTCTGGACGCAGTAGATAAGCCAAAGGGCAATGCTGAGAAATGATAATGCTCTGATCCTGCAAGAAATCTGAGGTATCTTCTGCAGATTGGTCGAATGGGGACGTGCAGGTATGCCTCCTTGAGATCTAGAGTTACCAGCCAACACTCCTTGCCCAGCATGGGAAGAAGTTGCTGTAGGGTCAGCATTTTGAATTTTGGGACAATGATGTATGTATTTAAGGTGGACAGGTCGAGAATAGGTCTCCAACTTTTTTCCTTTCTTGGAACTAGGAATAGTCTTGAGTAGAATCCTTTCCTTGTTCTGTTGTTGGCACTCTTTCCACGGCTCTCATGTTTGCTAACTGCATTATCTGTTGTAGAGCCTCTGTTTTTGATTTGGAGGTAGATTTGGCATTCCTCTTTGACTGGTAAGGTGTGGAAGTGGAACCGTAACCTTGATCTATGGTTTGTAAAATCCACTTGTCTTTTGTGATATAGTGCCAGTTCTTTGAAAATAAGGTTAATTTGCCGCCTAATGGAGCTGCTATTTGTTCCCTGGTAGGCGGATTTAGAGTTAAGTCACTGTGGCTGTGTTGTTGTAGTGGCCGTGGTTGTGTCTGTGCCTCTGTTGTTACCTTGCCACTGTCGTCCTCTGTAGGCACCTCCTCTGGATTGGTTTCTGCCTCTGGAACGCCTATTCCTGCCCCTTTGGGATCTTGTGGAGTCAGGAAAGGACCAATTTTTGGCAGGCCAGTTCCTGCTAAACCTTGGGGGTTGGACCTGCAAGAAATCTTTAACGGTTTGAACAGATTTTGCCTTTTCTTCCATTTTCTTCATTACCTGCTGGGCAGGTGTACCAAACAAGCTGGTCTTATCCATAGGAGCATCTAATAACTTAGCTTTAACATGATCCGGTAAAGCTTGTTCCTTTAGCCATGCATGTCTTCTTATCACTGTGCCAGTCATGGCTGATCTAAATAAAGCCTCCAGTGCATCATAGCCACATTTTAAGGAATGGTTACTAACCTGTTGTATGTTATTTACCATTTCTAATACATATTTCTTATCAATTGATTCATCAGAGGATAGCTTTTTTGTTAACTGATCAAGCATAAACTCTTGGTATTGAATCATGTGAAAAGTACAGTTTTGTACCTACCATAAATGTAGATGTTCGAAGATCCACATTGCTGCAGTCCTAACACTTGGGTAGTCCGCTGTCCCAGTCGGCCCGAATACCAAAGTATATGGCTGACATCGGTCAAGGCGCATTAGTCTGACGTCAGGACGTCAGGGTACAAATGCGCATGACCGACGTCATTTCCTCAGTCTTTTCTTGCCCCAGTTGTCAGAAGACCCTAAAAAGAAAAGGCCAAACCAAAAAACAACAACACACCAAACACCCCTGTACCAACTATATGTACAATATATATATACAAAGTCAGAAAGGTACAATCCCACCCACACAACCACCCCTAAACACAGAGGGGAAGGAGGGAGGGTATTGACTGCAGCAATGTGGATCTTCGAACATCTACATTTATGGTAGGTACAAAACTGTACTATGTTCTTCATACCACATTGCTGCAGTCCTAACACTTGGGTAGAATCCCAAAGCAGAGGTAAGGGAGGCTGGCAAATCATAAAGAAGCTGGAACTGTCAACATGCCCTGCAAAATAGCTGTGGCAAAACCAGCCCTAGATTTAGAGTAGAGAGGAAGGTGGTAATGCTTAGAGAAAGTATGCACTGAACTCCAAGTAGCTGCCTCTAAAATATCCTTAGTTGCCACCCCCCTTAGAAATGCTGTTGAAGTGGCAGTAGCCCTAGTGGAATGAGGCCTAATCCCAGCTGGAATCTCCTTGCCATGATGGGAATAACAAAATGCAATGCAAAACCCAATCCACTTAGAAACAGTTTGTTTTGACACAGGCTTGCCCTGAGAACTCAAAGCAAAAGAAACAAACAACTGCTGAGACTGCCTAAAATCCTTAGTCCTGCTTAAATAATAACGCAACTGCCTGTGTACATCTAAAGTGTGCAAAATCTTTTCCCCCTTATTTTGGGGATGTGCATAAAAAGTAGGCAAATGAATAGTTTGGTTTAAAGCCACACTAGAAACCACCTTAGGCATAAAGGAAGGATTAGTGAATGATACCCTATCCTTATGGAAAATCAAAAAGGCTCAACCGCCATAAGGGCCTGCAATTCAGAAACCCTTCTTGCAGAAGTAATGGCCAACAAAAAGCAGTCTTCCATGACAAGTATTTCAACTCAGCAGTAGCCGAGGCTCAAAAGGTTGTAGAGTAAGTTTCTCCAACACAAAATTGAGGTCCCAAGCAGGAGTAGGAGCTCTACGGGGGTCTTATATTCTTTGCCCCTCTAAGAAATTGCTTGAACAAAGGATGAGAAAACAATGGTGGGTCACAATCATAGTGAGCTGAAATTGCTGCAGCATGAATCTTAATGGAAGAGAAAGACAAACCTTTGTCCAATAACTCAGTAAGATATTGAAGAGCCACACTCAAATTTGGCTCGGAAACATCCAAATCCTGTGCTGCACACCAAAATAAAAATCTCTTCCATTTTCCTGACACTTTCCTTGTACTAGGTCTTCTGGCTTCCATAATCACATTCAAAACTTGTTGAGGAAGCTGAGACCTGCTATGGTTCAAAACAGAATATGCCAGGCTGTTAGATGAAGAGAGTGAAGCTTGACATTGAGTAGATGCCCGTCCTTCTGAGACAATAGGTGTGGAATCAAAGGTAAGGGCCATGGAGGCTTCCTTACCAGACTCCTCAGCAATGGGTACCAGTGCTGTCGAGGCCAATCTGGAGCTATTAAAATCATCCTTGGCTTGTCTTGTCTGACCTTTAGAAGTACCTTTGGGAGGAGAGGCAGAGGTGGAAAGGCATACACATGAAGATTTTTCCAACTGAAAGAAAGAGCATCCACTTTCCAGGCTGTGTGATGAAACCTTTTCGTGCAAAACTTTGGCAGCTGGTGGTTTAGTGGAGAAGCGAACAGATCTATGTCTGGAGTTCCCCATGACACTGTCAATGTTAGAAATACATGAAGATCCAGTTTCCACTCGTGGGGATCCATGATTTGCCTGCTTAACACATCTGCTAAGGAGTTCTGTGCTCCTGGCAGAAACCTTGCTTGAAGATTCAGTTGCAAGCTTAACGCAGTCTCCCACAAAATCATTGCTTGCCTGCATAGAGGATAAGAATGTGTTCCGCTTGTTTGTTGATGTACCACATGACAGTTGTGTTGTCTGTTAGAATCAACACCTGCCCTGGAAGAAGTAAATCCTTGAAAGCCAGTAATGCAAACTGGACTGCTAACATCTCCTTCATGTTGATATGTAGATGCTGCAGTCTGGCAGGCCACTTGTCTTGTATCCACTTTCCATTCAGATGAGCTCCAAGCTGTGTCTGAGGCATCTGTCGTTAGAATCTGACTACGCCTCTGGCCGGGTCACAGAGAGTCCCTTGTTTAGGTGACATTCCTGAGCCCACCACAAAAATTCCTTTTGAATGCAAGGTATTATTTGAATGACAGTGTCCAAATCCTGGCAGTGCTGTGTCCATACATTTTTGAGATACCATTGTAGCTTCCTCATATGCAGTTTGGCATTGGGAAGTACCAGAATACAAGATGCCATGAACCCTAAGGCTTGAAGGACTGTCCTTGCAGTCAGCCCGGACTGATGAGATAGTTGATGGAAGTAGAGAGAAAGATTCTTTTGTTTGTCCGGGGTTAAAAAGGCCATCTGGGTTGCTGTATTCAGTCTCACACCCAGAAAGCACATGTCTTGAGAGGGTACTAGACTGGACTTTATTTCGCTCACAGAATACCCTAGGCATCTTAGCACTGCTATCACATATTCCAAATGCTGAAGAAGCACGTCCCTTCCTTGAGCCAGAATCAGGCAATCGTCCAAATAAGGATAGATTTGTATTCCTTTTAGCCTGAAGAAAGCTATCACTGGAGCCAGAACCTTTGTGAATACTCTGGGCGCAGTAGATAAGCCAAAGGGCAATGCAGAGAACTGATAATGAGAATTCCCAGCTCGAAAACGCAGATACTTCCTGCAAATTAGTCTGATAGGAACATGAAGGTAAGCTTCCTTGAGATCTAAAGTTACCATCCAGTGATCTTTGCCCAGCAGAGGTAAAAGCTGTTGTAACGTCAACATTTTGAACTTGGGAATGTCCAGATAAGTGTTGAGGATAGACAGATCCAAAATCGGTCTCCACGTGTTCCCCTTTTTTGGTACTAGGAACAGACGAGAATAAAATCCTAGGCCCCTTTCTGGCACAGGAACCGGCTGAATGGCCCCTATTTGGAGCAACAGAGAAATTTGCTTGTGAGCCTCTTTCCTTTGTTGAGGAGGAATGTCTGGCATGCCTTTGAAAGGAGGCAAGGTATGGAAGTAAAACCTGTAACCATGGTGAATGATATCCAATACCCACTGTCTTGGGTAATTAAACTCCAGTTTTCTTTGAAAAGTGCCAACCTTCCTCCCAAAGGTGCTGCCAGACGAGAAGATTCTGGCAGCTGAAAAGGCAGGTCATTGGGTCTGTTTACGAAAGGACTGACCCCTGCCCTCACCAGAAGACTGAGCAGGTGAACTCCCTGTTCTAGGCCTAAAAGAACCTTGAGCTCTGCCTCTACCACGTCTAGACCTACCCCTAGACTGGGAATCATAAGCAGGATATGTCCACCCCTTGGTAGGCCAATTTCTACTAAACTTCGGAGGCTGAACCTGCAAAAATCTTTAACAGTCTGCATAGACTTAGCCTTGTCTTCCATTTTCTTTAGAACTGCTTCCACAGGCGAACCAAACAACACATCAGATTGTAAAGGAGCATCTAAAATTCTTGTTTTCACATGCTCAGCTAAATTCTGATCCCTCAACCAGGCATGCCTGCGAAGAACCGAACCAGTGGCAGCCACCCTCGAAGAGGCCTGCACAGCATCAAAACCACATTGCAAAGAATGCTTACCCACCTGTTCAGAAACATGAACTAAATCCTGCAACTCTTTACACTCAATACCTTCCGCCAAAGCATCTACCTTAGACTTTAATTGTGAAAGGAGATAATTTTGGTATTTCAACATGTGAAACTGGCAATTTAAAGCTCTCATGGCCAAAGTGGAAGAAGTATACACTTTCTTTCCCCATCTATCCAAAGCCCTTGCCTCTTTATCTGGAGGAACAGGATTTTTAACAACAGAAGCCTTAACACCTTTAGGCCCCTGTGAAACAGTTTCTGGGTCTGCCCTAGGACTCTTAAAAGATACTTATGAGCTTCAGGCACCCTATAATATCTATCCGGTTTAACTGGAGCAGGAGGCAAAGAGTCAGGGTTCAGAGAAGCCTCTGCAAAACATCCTCCACCACATCTAGAACAGGAGGTATAGCTAAAGGCCTATGCTGGGGAAGAAACAAAAATTCCCTAAGCCTTTTCCTGGAATCAGAGAAATCCTGACCTTCCCATTTAAAATGCTCCCTCATGGAATGAAGAGTCTCTGAAAATGAAAAATCCTCAGGAGGAGAAGCAGAAGGAGTAGAATCATCTACATCAGAATCAGAGTAAGGGGAATACTCCTGCAAGTCTTCAGCCGAAGACTCCGAAGCATCCGAACACTGTTCAAAACTCCCAAGCTCAGGTTCCACCCTAGGCCTCTTATCAGGAGGGGGCATAGAACCTCTAATCATTGTAATCAAGTCTTCTGCCATCTTAAGCATATGCTTCTTAGGTACAGACCCTGAAGAACTAGGGGTAACACCTGAAACAAAACCTGGCCTGCCCCTGGGAGAAGCCTTGGAAACAGGGGAGGGCCTAACCACCTTAGGAAGGGAAGGAAGAACAGCTACCTGAGAAGCCCCTTCCGCCTGGCCTACCTCCTGAGAGGTCACATCTTGCAGTAATAAAGTCTCTCCTGGGATTCCAAAGAAATTTCTGGCTGAACCCCTGGCTCCACCGAGCCTCTAAAGAACCGGCGTCCGCACGGACGGTTCTTCCAGCCTAGGCTTTGCTGTTTTGTCCTTGCGCTTTTTGACGAAGCGGGCGCGGAGCATCCGGCGGCATTTTATAATTACACCGCTTCCCAAAAACTAACTTGGCACAATCTAATCTTCTCTTTATAGTGCGTTTATTAAATCTAGCACAAGAGCGACAGCCAACAAAGTGCTCAGGCCCTAAGCAAGGTATACACAAGGTATGGTAATCCCTATGAGGTATCTGTTTCCCACAAGAAATACAGTTATTCACTTTTCTGACATCCGGTAAAATACTGAGGCAAGAAAAAACAAAATATTCCCCAACGGGGTACTTAGCCAACTTGGATTCGGTCTGAAACTCCGACTTCGGAAAATCTCAGAACGCCAACCTGCACTCGCAAAACTGCTTCTGCATCGGACCATGCGGCAAAAAAGACTGAGGAAATGACGTCGGTCATGCGCATTTGTACCCTGACGTCCTGACGTCAGACTAATGCGCCTTGACCGACGTCAGCCATATACTTTGGTATTCGGGCCGACTGGGACAGCGGACTACCCAAGTGTTAGGACTGCAGCAATGTGGTATGAAGAACATCTGACAGTTTAAAGCTCTAGCTGAGAGAGTAGCTGAAGTGTAAGCCTTTTTGCCCCATCTGTCTAGAGACCTGGCTTCCCTTTCAGAAGGAATAGGGTTTTTAGCTGTGGTCGCGGCTACTGCCTTGGGACCCTGGGATATAGTTTCGGGGTCTGCAAGTGGGGCCTTGTAAAGGTGGTGATGAGTGTCTGGTACCCTGTAAAATCTGTCTGGTTTGGCAGGGGCTGGAGGTAAAGAATCTGGTGCAGAGCAGACATCATTGAAGGCATCATCCACTACAGAGAGCACAGGAGGTATTGCTAAGGGCCTGTGTTGTGGAAGGTGCAGAAAGGTTCTCAGTCTTTTTCTGGAGTCTGAGAAATCCTGCTGCTGCCATTGGAACTGCTCGCATGGCATGTAAGGTTTCCCCAAAGGAAAATTCTTCTGGTGGGGAGGCAGCTGGAATGGATTCTTCATCATCTGAGTCTTCAAAATTGGAGAAAGGAGCCTCTGGCTGGTCTGTTATGTCTGATTCATCAGCAGAATCATCAGAGGACACAGGCTCGGGGCTCTGCCCTAGGTCTCTTCTCTGGGGCTGAGAGGCCCTGTCTGGGTGAGATTGAGATCCCTAATTAATGAAATTAAATCTTCTGCCAGAGTAAGCATTTGTGCACTAGAAGAGGGCCGGGTTGTAGGGGTTTAGCAGGCACTGTTCTAGTATTTTTGGCTGCTTTGGCCCTGGCAAAGGCCTTAATGGACATGGCTGCTGGAGGCCTAGCAGCACCACGCTGGGGTAGACACATCAAAGGAAATGGTGTCTGATAAGTCAGTGGCAACCACCGTAGTGGATAAAATTTCTGAGGCCGATTCAAGAGAAGTAGCAGGGCCTCAGTGGTAGTGATAGATTCTGCTGTATTTTGATCAGTTTTCGGTTTTGGCGAAACGAGACACTCATGATTTGCTTAACCATGGTTTCGCTGAAACCGCGGACCGCGAAGTGTCGGTCTTTATCTTTGCTTTTTAGCAGTTTGGGTAGTCGGAGGATCCGGCGGCATAATATACACAAAATCAGAACCGAAAAACTGTTCAGCAAACTCCGACCGACGCCTAAGCGCTCGGTTGAAAGAAGCACAGGCCGAACAGGCTGCTACGTCGTGGGCTGGGCCTAAACAAGGCAGACAGTAAGAGTGGAAGTCCTTATGAGGTATTTGTTTCCCACAGGTTAAACAATTATTAACTTTTTCTGACATCGGCTGAGGCAAGAAAGAGTCCCCAACGGGTACTTAGCTTTAGAAGTCTTCAAGTAGTATTCGGTAGAAGTAATCTCTGGATCCGACCGACCGGCACTTGCGAACAGCTTCTGCTTGGCGCCACGCCGCGGCAAGAAAGACTGGGGAAAATGGCGTCGGCTGATGCCTTTATACCCGAAGACCAACAGAGATGACGTCGGGTGAAGTGCGACATCAGCCGAAGCCGGACCCGGACTTTGGAATCCGGCCGACTGAAGGGCTGCCTGACGACAGGACAACCCAGTTGTTATGACTGCAGATGCATCCATGAAGGACATCTTTTTCTATTGCTTTGATGTCAGCAAGCAGAGAAATTTGCTTGATAGCCTCTGCCCTCTGGTTTTGTGGTATGTTTGGCATGCCTTGTTTTCTTGGTAAGGTATGAAAGTGGAACCTGTAACCTTGGTCTATAATGTCCAAAATCCATTTGTCCTTTGTCAATCTGTGCCAATTGTCTGAAAACAGAGATAATTTTCCACCCAAAGGAGCTTCTGTTTGCTCCTTGGTCAGCGGTAGTAGAGGAAAGTCATTGAGATTGTCCCTGTGGGGCAGGAGAAACCCCTGCGTCACTTCTTTGGTTTGCTGGTTGCCATTGTCGTCCCCTGTAGGAACCTCTGTATTGTCCTCTTCCTCGGCCCCGCCTGCTTTTACCCCTTTGAAATCTTTCAGGATTAGGAAAGGACCAGTTTTTTGAAGGCCAATTTCTGCTAAATCTGGGAGGCTAAACCTGGAGGAAATCTTTGACTGTCTGAACTGACTTGGCTTTTTCCTCGATGGACTTTAGCACATCTTTAGCATTAGCACCAAAAAGCTTGTTCATTTCCAAGAGTGCATCAAGAAGTTTTGCCTTAACATGATCTGGTAGAGGTTGTTCTTTTAACCATGCATGTCTACGAATGACCGCCCCTGTCACAGCTGCCCTACATGAAGCTTCCAATGCATCATATCCACACTGCAGAAAGTGATTGCTAACTTGCTGAGAATTATGTACAGCCTCCTGCAAAGATTTCCTATCTAAAGGTTCAGGAGAGGCCAATGTTTTCTGTAAATCATCTAACAGGTAATCCTGATATTGAAACATATGAAAGAGACAATTGAGAGCTCTCATAGATAAAGTGGTGGAGGTGTAGACCTTCTTCCCCCATCTCTCTAATGACCTAGCTTCCCTGTTGGAAGGTAAGGGATTTTTGGAGGTGGTAGCTGAAACCCCTTTCGGTCCCTGTGAAACTGGTTCTAAATCAACAGCATGGGCCCTAAAGAAATGAGAATGTGTTTCTGGGACCCTATAGTATCTGTCGGGCTTGGCAGGAGCAGGAGGAAGAGTATCAGGGGTAATACTGGAGTCAGAGTATAGATCATCCAAAAAGTACAGTTTTGTACCTACCATAAATGTAGATGTCCGATAGGAATGCATCTGCAGTCCTTACAAATGGGTTGTCCTGTCGTCAGGCAGCCCTTCGGTCGGCCGGATTCCAAAGTCTGGGTCTGGCCTCGGCTGGTGTCGCACTTCACCCGACGTCATAGCTGCAGTTCTTCGGGTATAAAGGCATCAGCCGACGCCATTTTCCTCAGTGTTTCTTGCCCCAGATGCCAGGTGCCCTCTTGGAAGGCTAAATTTGGATAAATGCCAATGTTTCCAAATAGTAGAGAGCAAACACAAAAAATAAGCATGTATGTACATATATACAAACAAATACACCATAATAGACCCCCCCCCAGCTAGCTATAAGATGGGCAAATACCCTAGGAGTACCAGAGAGGGGAAGGCAGGTCAGGTGGGTAATCCTGACTGCAGATGCATTCCTATCGGACATCTACATTTATGGTAGGTACAAAACTGTACTATGTCCTTCAAGGATGCATCTGCAGTCCTTACAAATGGGTAGAATACCATAGCTAAACTAGGGGAGGAGGAAGAAGAGATTATGGTGTAGTTAGGATCCCTTGCAAAACAGCAGTGGCAAACCCTGCTCGGGATCTAGAGTATAAAGGTAAGTTATAATGCTTGGCAAATGTATGCACGGAGGTCCAAGTAGCAGCCTCTATAATGTCCTTGGTAGCCACTCCTCGTAAGAAAGCTGTGGTAGTGGCTGTAGCCCTTGTAGAGTGAGGACTGATGTTCTCTGGAGTTTTCTTTCCATGGTAGGAGTAACAAAATCTAATGCAATTTCCTATCCACTTGGAGATTGTCTGTTTTGAAATTGCTTTTCCTTCCCTTCCTGTTGCATATGCTACCAGCAGCTGGTCAGTTTTTCTATTGCCCTTGGTCCTGTCCAGGTAGTAGCGTAACTGTCTATGTACATCCAAGGTATGCAACAGTCTTTCCCCCCTGTTCTGTGGGTTGGGGAAGAATGTAGGTAGGTGGATAGCCTGATTTAAAGATACTCTGGATACCACCTTAGGCATAAATGTAGGATTTGTTCTCATGGACACTCTATCTTGATGGAAGATCAGGAAGGGTTGCACTGCCATTAATGCCTGTAGTTCAGAAACCCTTCTTGCTGAAGTGATTGCCAGCAGGAAAGCAGTCTTCCATGATAAGTATTGTAATTCTGCTGTTGCTGCTGGTTCGAAAGGAGGAAGTGTCAATTTTTCTAGCACAAAGTTCAAGTCCCATGCTGGCAATGGTGGCTTCTCCTAGGAGGTTTTACATTTTTAATTCCTCTCAGAAACTGCCTGAGCAGAGGATGCGAGAAGACAGGAGAATCCGAGCTGTATTCTGCAGAAATAGCTGATGCATGTATCTTGATGGAAGAATAGGACAGGCCTGTGTGGAAGAGCTCTGCCAAGTATTCCAAGATGCTGGCTATGTTTACCTGTGACACATCTTCTCCCCTTGCAGTACTCCAAATGAGATATCTTTTCCATTTTGCTGCATAATTTTTCCTTGTTGAGGGTCTGCGAGCCTCAAGGATAATGTCTTTAACCCTTTGTGATAAATTTGGGTTAATTGATTTTATGTAATGTTCCAGGCAGTCAGATGTAGAGTTTTCAGGCTTGGATGCAGGATGTTGTAGTTGTTCTGTGTTAACAGCAATGGAACCAGGGGTAGTGTCCATATTTGTTCCCGAGACATGCTCCTTAGTAATGGGTACCAATGTTGTCTTGGCCAGTCTGGAGCTATCAGAATGATCCTTGGACGGTCCTCTTTGATCTTCAATAGCACCTTGTGCATCAAAGGAAGTGGTGGGAATGCATATGCTGTCAGGTTTTTCCAACTGAAAGATAGGGAGTCCACCTTCCAAGCAAGTGGGTGGTACGTCCTTGTGCAGAATTTCTTTAGCTGGTGATTGCGTGGGGATGCAAATAAGTCTATTTCTGGGAGTCCCCATTTTCTTGTGATGCCTTTGAAGATGTCCGGATGCAGCATCCATTCGTGAGCATCCGTGGTAGTCCTGCTTAATATGTCTGCTAGAATGTTTTCTTTTCCCGGTACAAACATTGCTTGTAACTGAATGTTGCAGCTCAGAGCCACATTCCATAGGTCCAGTGCCATCCGGCATAGAGGTTATGAATGTGTGCCTCCCTGTTTGTTGATGTACCACATTACTGTTGTATTGTCTGTCCTTATCATCAACTGACCTTCTTGGAGAAATGGTCTGAATGTCTGGATTGCCAATTTTACTGCCAGCATTTCCTTTAGATTTATGTGTAGGTGCAGCTGGTCTTGAGCCCATAAGCCTTGTATGCACCTGTCCTGCATGTGGGCCCCCAACCGAGGTCTGAGGCGTCCGTCGTGATGGTTTGGCTTGGTTGAATGCTGTAGAAGGGCAATCCTGTGTTTGACTGACAGGCCTGAGCCCACCATAGGAACTCTTGCTTCAGGCATGGGATTATTGGAATTTTGGCTTCTAGGCTGTGCTTGTGTTGAGACCATAAATTCTTTAGGTACCACTGTAGCTTTCTCATATGCAGTCTGGCATGAGGGACCAGTATTATGCAGGATGCCATGAAGCCCAGGGCTTGCAGTACTTTTCTTGCTGTTAGATGGTTCTGCTTTGTTAATGCCAAGAAGTAGAGAGGTAGTTGCTCTTGCTTTTCTACAGTTAGGAATGCCATTTGCTTTGATGTGTCCAGTTCTGCACCCAAAAAGGTTATTCTTTGGGATGGTATCAGCCTTGACTTTTTTATATTGACTGTATATCCCAGGGCTTGTAGCAGGTAAATGACTCTTTGTAAGTCTTTTGTTAGCTTGTTTTTGTTGTCCGCTTGTATCAGGCAGTCGTCCAGGTAGGGATAAATTTGGATTCCCTGAAGCCTGCAATGAGCAATTACTGATGCCAGGCATTTCCTTAACACTCTGGCCGCAGTAGATAAGCCAAAGGGCAATGCTGAGAATTGATAATGCTCTGATCCTGCAAGAAATCTGAGGTATCTTCTGCAATTTGGTCGTATGGGGTCGTGCAGGTATGCCTCCTTGAGATCTAGAGTTACCAGCGAAGACTCCTTGCCCAGCATGGGAAGAAGCTGCTGTAGAGTCAGCATTTTGAATTTTGGAACAATGAGGAATGTGTTTAAAGCGGACAGGTCGAGAATAGGCCTCCATTTGTTCTCTTTTCTTGGTACCAGGAAAAGTCTGGAGTAAAATCCCTTTCCTTGCTCCATAGATGGTACCTTTTCCACAGCTCTCATCCTTAATAATTGAGATATTTGTTTTAGAGCTTCTGTCTTTTGATTTGGAGGTAGGTTTGGCATTCCTCTCTTCCCTGGTAGGGTATGGAAGTGGAACCTGTATCCTTGGTCTATTGTCTGTAAAATCCACTTGTCTCTTGTGATGTAATGCCAGTTTATTGAGAATAAGGCTAGACTTCCACCTAAGGGTGCTTCTAGTTGTTCCCTGGTAGGCGGTGCCAGAGCCAAGTCACTGTGATTGTCCTGTTGCAGTGGTGGTGGCTGCGTCTGTGCCTCGTTGGTGGTTACCCTGCCACTGGCGTCCCCTGTAGGCACCCCTGGATTGGTTTCTGCCTCTTGATCGCCTATTCCTACCTCTCTGTGCTTTAGAGGAGTCTGGAAAGGACCAATTTTTGGAGGGCCAATTCCTGCTAAACCTTGGAGGTTGGACCTGTAAGAAATCTTTCACTGTTTGTACAGATTTTGCCTTCTCCTCCATCTTCTTCAGTACCTGTTGTGCAGGAGAACCAAATAAATTGGCCTTGTCCATGGAAGCATCTAACAGTTTTGATTTGACATGGTCCGGTAAGGCCTGCTCTTTCAACCATGCATGCCTTCTGATAACTGTGCCAGTCATGGCTGATCTAAAGGAAGCCTCCAGTGCATCATAGCCGCATTTTAAAGAATGGTTACTAACTTGCTGAATGTTATGTACCATTTCCTGAACATACTTCTTAACAAAAGGTTCATAAGAGGACAGTTTTTTAGTTAACTGGTCAAGCATATATTCTTGATATTGTATCATATGAAATTGACAGTTCAAGGCCCTAGCTGACAGAGTAGCAGAAGTGTAAACTTTTTTACCCCATCTCTCTAAGGATCTGGATTCCCTTTCAGAGGGGAGGGGATTTTTAGCAGAGGTAGTTGCTACCGCCTTAGGCCCCTGGGAGATAGTCTCGGGATCTGCAAAAGGAGCCTTGTATAAATGGTGATGTGTGTCCGGGACCCTGTAGTACCTATCGGGCTTAGCAGGGGCCGGAGGTAATGAATCAGGAGCAGTACAAGCATCATTAAATGCATCATCTACAACAGAAAGAACTGGAGGTATAGCTAAAGGCCTATGTTGTGGTAAATGCAAAAAGGTTCTAAGCCTTTTCCTAGAGTCTGAAAAATCTTGGCCCTGCCATTGAAATTGTTCCCTCATAGCATGCAAGGTTTCCCCAAAGGAAAATTCCTCAGGTGGAGAGGCAGAAGGGATGGACTCTTCAGCATCAGAGTCTTCGTAAGGGGAATAAGGAGCCTCTGGAGGGTCTGTATTGTCTGAATCATCAGAGGAATAATCTGTGGACACTGGCTCAGGGGGCTCTGCTCTAGGCCTCTTCTCTGGAGGTGGATGAGAGGCCCTGTCTGGATGAGGTTGGGATCCCCGGATTAAAGAAATAAGATCCTCTGCCAAGGAAAGCATTTGGGAACTAGAGCTGGGCCTGTGAGAGGGTCTTAACAGGCACAGTTTTTGTAGCTTTAGCTGCTTTAGCCCTGGCAAAGGCCTTAATGGACATGGCTGCAGGAGGCCTAGCAGCTCCACGTGCAGGAGTTGAGATATCCAAGGGGATAGTGTCAGATAATTCCTGAGAAACCGCAACCGCAGGTTGAATTTCTGAAGCCGATTCTACTAGGCTAGAAGAGGCCTCGGTAGAAGGCATGGATTCGGCTGAAGCAAGGACCGCTTGCTTGGCTTCGGCCGAAACAGAGACACTCGCGGTTTGCTTAACCGCGGTTTCGGCCGAAACCGTGGACCGCGAGTGTCGGTCCTTTTCTTTGCGTTTTTTGGCAATTTGTGTAGTCGGAGGATCCGACGGCATAATATATGCAAAATCAGAGCCGAAAAACTGCTCAGCAAACTCCGACCGACGTCTAAGCGTCCGTCGGTTAAAAGACGCACAGGCTAGACAAGCTACTACGTCGTGGTCTGGGCCTAAACAAGGCAAGCAGTAGGAGTGGAAATCTTTATGAGGTATTTGTTTCCCACAAGTTAAAAAGTTATTCACTTTTTCTGACATCGGCTGAGGCAAGAAAGAGTCCCCAACGGGGTACTTAGCTTTTTAGAAGTCTTGATAGTATTCGGTAGTAGTAATCTCTGGATCTGACCGACCGGCACTTGCGAACAGCTTCTGCTTCGGGCACCACGCGGCAAGAAAGACTGAGGAAAATGGCGTCGGCTGATGTCTTTATACCCGAAGAACTGCAGCTATGACGTCGGGTGAAGTGCGACACCAGCCGAGGCCAGACCCAGACTTTGGAATCCGGCTGACCGAAGGGCTGCCTGACGACAGGACAACCCATTTGTAAGGACTGCAGATGCATCCTTGAAGGACATCATCAAGCACAGGAGGTATAGCTAAGGGCCGGTGTTGGGGCTTTTTAAGGAAGGTACGAAGGCGCTTTCTGGAATCAGAGTATTCCTGGCCTTGCCACTTAAAATGTTCCCTCATGGAATGTAAAACTTCCCCAAAAGAAATATCCTCAGGAGGGGTGGCCGAGGGGATGGAGTCCTCTGCATCCGAGTCCTCATAGGTCTGGAAGGGCTCTTCCTGGCTATCAGAATGGACAGAGTCCTCAGAATCTTCATCTGAAGGGAGAGGGTCAGAGGGTTCAACCCGGGGCCTCTTATCAGGAGGAGGCTGGGATCCTCCCTCTGGATGGGCCTGGGAACCTCTGATCATGGAAATTAAGTCAGCGGCCATAGTCATGATTTGTGTTTCAGGAGTAGGCCGAGGTAAGGCTTTAGCAGTAAGGTGCTTGGTCTTGCTGGCTGCCTTAGCACGTGTGTAGGCCTTGATAGACATGGACATGGGAGGTCTAGCAGCTCCACGTGCAGGAGTGACCTTATCCACAGCAATGGTCTCTGGCATTTCCTCGGTTTCAGTATCCAGAGGAAAATCAATAACTGGCGTCGGTGTGGTCTCTGGTATCAGAGGTATTGGTAATGCGGTGTCTTTGGTTCGGAGCGGTGAAATAACCGCCTCAGGGGGAACCGGGGCACTCGCGGTAGGTTTTGGCGTGGTGTCGGTGGAAGATGCGGGCCGAGGATGTCGGTCCCGGTCTTTTCGTTTCTTAGGAGTCTGCGATGTCGGTAGTTCCGACGGCATTGTATATTCGAATTTTTCACCGAAAAAGTCTACAGCGAACTCCGCCCGGCGCCTGAGTGCGCTTATTGAAGCGAGCACAGGCGGCACAGGCCGAGACGTCGTGGTCTGGGCCAAGGCAAGGAAGGCAGTAAGAGTGGAAATCCTTATGAGGTATTTGTTTACCACAAGACAAAAGTACAGTTTTGTACCTACCATAAATGTAGATGTCCGAGAGGTATGCATCTGCAGTCCTAACAAATGGGTTGTCCTGGCCTCAGGCAGCCCTTCGGTCGGCCGGATTCCAAAGTCTGGGTCAGGCCTCGGCTGATGTCGCACTTCACCCGACGTCATAGCTGCAGTTCAGCGGGTATAAAGGCATCAGCCGATGCCATTTTCCTCAGTGTTTCTTGCCCCAGATGCCAGGTGCCCTCTAGGAAGGCTAAATTTGGATAAATGCAAATGTTTCCAAACAACAGAGAGCAAATAGAAATAAACATGTATATACATATATACAAACAAATACACCATAATAGATTCCCCCAGCTAGCTACAAGATGGGCAAATACCCTAGGAGTACCACAGAGGGGAAGGAGGGTGGGTAATCCTGACTGCAGATGCATACCTCTCGGACATCTACATTTATGGTAGGTACAAAACTGTACTATGTCCCTTCAAGGATGCATCTGCAGTCCTAACAAATGGGTAGAATACCATAGCCAAACTGGGGGAGGAGGCACTAAGGAGTCACTAAGAGTTTATGGTGTAGTTAAGATCCCTTGCAAAACAGCAGTGGCAAAACCTGCTCGGGATCTGGAGTATAAAGGTAGATTATAATGCTTGGCAAATGTATGCACAGAGCTCCAAGTAGCAGCCTCTAAAATGTCTTTGGTATCCACTCCTCGTAAGAAAGCTGTAGTAGTGGCTGTAGCCCTTGTGGAGTGAGGTCTGATGTTTTCTGGAGTTGCCTTTCCATGAAAAGAGTAACAAAATCTAATGCAATTTCCTATCCATTTTGAGATTGTTTGTTTTGAAATTGCTTTTCCTTCCATTCCTTTTGCATATGCTACCAGAAGCTGGTCAGTTTTTCTATTGTTCTTGGTTCTGTCCAGGTAGTAGCGCAATTGCCTGTGTACGTCCAAGGTATGCAGCAATCTTTCCCCCCTGTTCTGTGGGTTGGGGAAGAATGTTGGCAGGTGTATTGCTTGGTTTAATGATACCCTGGAGACCACCTTTGGCATAAAGGTAGGATTAGTTCTCATGGACACTATCTTGATGGAAGATAAGGAATGGCTGTACTGCCATTAATGCCTGTAATTCAGAAACCCTTCTAGCTGAAGTGATTGCAAGCAGGAATGCAGTTTTCCAAGATAAGTACTGTAATTCTGCCGTTGCTGCTGGTTCAAAAGGGGGTAGTGTCAACTTTTCTAACACAAAGTTCAAGTCCCATGTAGGCAATGGTGGTTTCCTTGGTGGCTTTACATTTTTAATTCCTCTGAGAAACTGCCTGAGTAGAGGTTGAGAAAAGACTGGAGGATCCATGTTGTATTCTGCTGAAATTGCTGATGCATGAATCTTAATGGAGGAGTAAGACAGACCACTGTGGAAAAGCTCTGCTAAGTATTCCAGGATGTTAGCTATGTTTGCCAATGATGCATCTACTCCTTTTGTTGCACTCCAAATGAGATATCTTTTCCATTTAGCTGAATAAGTTTTCCTTGTTGAGGGTCTGCGAGCCTCTAAGATAATGTCTAACCCTTTGAGATAAAACTGGGTTATTTTGCCTTATGTAATGTTCCAAGCAGCTAGCTGCAGTGTTTTCAAGTTTGGATGCAGGATTTTGAAGTTGTTCTGTGTTAGCAGTAGAGGTAGTAGGGGTAGAGGCCATGCGTGTTCCCGGGACATACTCCTCAGTAGCGGGTACCAATGTTGCCTCGGCCAGTCTGGAGCTATCAAGATGATCCTCGGGTGATCTTCTTTGATCTTCAGTAGCACTTTGTGCATCAAAGGAAGAGGTGGGAATGCATATGCTGTCAGGTTTTCCCAACTGAAGGATAGGGAGTCCACCTTCCAAGCAAGTGGGTGGTATGTCCTTGTGCAGAATTTTTTCAATTGGTGGTTGTGTGGGGATGCGAACAGGTCTATTTCTGGCAGTCCCCATTTCCTTGTGATGGTTTTGAAGATGTCTGGATGCAGCATCCATTCGTGGGCATCCGTGGTGGTTCTGCTTAAGATGTCTGCTAGTTTATTTTCTTTTCCTGGCGCAAATATGGCCTGGAGCTGAATGTTGGGGCTCAGGGCTACATTCGAGAGGTCCATTGCCATCCGGCATAGAGGATATTTGTGTCTCCCTGCTTGTTGATGTACCACATAACTGTGGTGTTGTCCGTCCTTATCAGCAAATGACCCTGTTGAAGAAATGGTCTGAATGCCTGAATTGCCTGTTTTACTGCCAGCATCTCTTTTTGATTTATGTGTAGGTTCATCTGGTCTTGAGTCCATAAGCCTTGTATGCACTTGTCCACCATGTGTGCCCCCCAACCCAGGTCTGAGGCGTCCGTGGTGATAGTTTGGCTTGGGTGAGGCCTGTGGAAGGGCAGTCCTTTGTTCAACTGACAGGCCTGGGCCCACCACTGGAATTCTTGCTTCAGGCATGGAATTATTGGAATTTGGGTTTCTAGGCTGTGCTTGTGCTGAGACCATAAATTCCTCAGGTACCATTGTAACTTCCTCATATGTAGTCTGGCATACGGAATTAATATTATGCAGGATGCCATGTAACCCAGGGCTTGCAGGATTTTCCTTGCTGTAAGCTGGTGCTGAGTTGTTAATGCCATGAAGGAGAGTGGTAGCTGCTTCTGTTTTTCTTCTGTGAGGAATGCCATCTGGTTTGATGTGTCCAGTTCTGCACCCAAGAAGGTTATCCTCTGGGATGGTATCAGCTTTGACTTTTTTGTGTTGACTGTGTATCCCAGGGCTTGCAGCAGGTAAATAACCTTTTTCAAATCTTTTGTCAATTTGTCTTTGCTGTCCGCTTGTAACCCAGGTATGGATAAATTTGAATTCCCCGAAGCCTGCAATGAGCAATTACTGATGCCAGGCATTTCGTGAATACTCTGGGCGCAGTAGATAAGCCAAAAGGCAATGCTGAGAATTGATAATGCTCTGATCCTGCAAGAAATCTGAGGTATCTTCTGCAATTTGGTCGTATGGGGATGTGCAGGTATGCCTCCTTGAGATCCAGAGTCACCAGCCAAGACTCCTTGCCCAGCATGGGAAGAAGTTGCTGTAGGGTCAGCATTTTGAATTTTGGGACAATGAGATATGTGTTTAGAGCGGACAGGTCGAGGATAGGTCTCCATTGGTTTTCCTTTCTTGGTACTAGGAAAAGCCTTGAATAAAATCCTTGTCCTTGTTCCATAGCCGGTACCTTTTCTATAGCTCTCATCCTTAGTAAGTGGTCTATTTGCTGTAGAGTGTTTGTCCTTTGGTTTGGAGGTAGGTTTGGCATTCCTCTCTTCCTTGGAAGAGTATGGGAGTGAAACCTGTAGCCTTTGTCTATTGTCTGTAAAATCCATTTGTCTCCTGTAATGTAATGCCAATTTACTGAAAATAAGGCTAGCTTTCCGCCTAATGGAGCTGCCAGTTGTTCCCTGGTAGGCGGTTTCAGAGCCAAGTCACTGTGATCGTCCTGTGGAAGTGGTAGTGGCTGGGTCTGTGGCAGTAGTTCTCTGGCTGTTAGGCTGCCACTGACGTCCCCTGTAGGCACCTCTGGATTGACCTCTGCCTCTAGGGCACCTGTTTCTGCTTCTCTGTGCTCTGGTGGTGTCTGGAAAGGACCAATTCTTGGAAGGCCAGTTCCTACTAAACCTCGGAGGCTGGACCTTTAAGAAATCCTTGACTGTCTGGACAGATTTAGCTTTTTCTTCCACCTTCTTCAACACTTGCTGTGCAGGGGAGCCAAACAAACTGTGCTTTTCCATGGGATCATCTAGAAGCTTTGACTTTACATGGTCTGGTAAGGATTGTTCTTTTAACCATGCATGCCTTCTGATCACTGTACCAGTCATAGCTGATCTAAAGGAAGCCTCCAGTGCATCATAGCTGCATTTTAAGGAATGATTACTGACCTGCTGAGTGTTATGCACCAAATCCTGAAGGGACTTACGGTCCAAATGCTCAGGCGAGGACAGTTTTTTAGTGAGCTGATCTAACAGAAACTCCTGATACTGAATCATGTGGAATTGACAGTTTAAGGCCCTAGCCGAAAGAGTAGCAGAAGTATAAACTTTTTTACCCCATCTCTCCAATGCCCTGGATTCTCTTTCAGAGGGGAGGGGGTTTTTGGCAGAGGCAGCTGCTACAGATTTGGGGCCCTGTGAAATAGTTTCAGGGTCTGCAATAGGAGCCTTATACAAATGATAATGTGTGTCCGGAACCCTGTAGTATCTGTCGGGCTTAGCAGGGGCCGGAGGAAGTGAGTCAGGGGTGGTACAAACATCATTAAATGCATCATCCACAACTGTAAGTACTGGAGGAATAGCTAAAGGCCTATGCTGTGGTAAATGTAAAAAGGTCCTAAGCCTTTTCCTAGAGTCTGAAAAATCCTGGCCTTGCCATTGAAATTGCTCCCTCATAGCATGCAAGGTTTCCCCAAAAGAAAATTCCTCAGGAGGGGAGGCAGAAGGTATGGAATCCTCTGCATCAGAGTCCTCATAAGGAGAATAAGGGCCTTCTGGAGGCTCTGTATTTTCTGAGTCATCAGAGGAGTAATCTGAAGAAACTGGCTCAGGGGGCTCTGCTCTAGGCCTCTTCTCTGGAGGAGGGTGAGAGGCCCTGTCAGGATGAGACTGGGTTCCCCTGATCAAAGAAATGAGATCCTCTGCTAGACTAAGCATTTGAGTACTAGAGCTAGGCCTGTGAGAGGGGGTTTTAGCAGGCATGGCCTTAGAAGATTTAGCTGCTTTAGCCCTGGCAAAGGCCTTAATTGACATGGATGCAGGGGGCCTAGCAGCTCCACGTGCAGGAGTAGATACATCTAAGGGGATAGTATCTGATAAATCCTGTGAAACTGTAAGAGCAGGTGGATTTTCCGTAGCAGATTCAGCCATGCTGCAAGAGGCCTCGGTAGAAGGAGGCATGCTTTCGGCCGAAGGAAGAACAGAGGACTCTGTTTCGGCCGAAACAGAGACACTCGTGGTTGGCTTAACCGTGGTTTCGGCCGAAACCGCGGACCGCGAGTGTCGGTCCTTTTCCTTACGCTTTTTAGCTAAATGTGAAGTCGGAGTCTCCGACGGCATGATATAAGCAAAAGCGGAGCCGAAAACCTCCTCTGCAAACTCCGACCGACGTCAAGTGTCCGTCGGTTAAAGGAAGCACAGGCTAGACAAGCTGCTACGTCGTGGTCTGGGCCTAAACAAGGTAGGCAGTAAGAGTGGAAATCTTTATGAGGTATTTGTTTCCCACAAGTTAAACAGTTATTCACTTTTTCTGACATCGGCTGAGGCAAGAAAGAGTCCCCAACGGGGTACTTAGCTTTAGAAGTCTTCGGTAGTAGCAATCTCTGGTTCTGACCGACCGGCACTTGCGAACAGCTTCTGCTTCGGGCGCCACGCGGCAAGAAAGACTGAGGAAAATGGCGTCGGCTGATGCCTTTATACCCGCTGAACTGCAGCTATGACGTCGGGTGAAGTGCGACATCAGCCGAGGCCAGACCCAGACTTTGGAATCCGGCAGACCGAAGGGCTGCCTGAGGCCAGGACAACCCATTTGTTAGGACTGCAGATGCATCCTTGAAGGACATATACCTCACAAAGAGGATTACCAGCCTCAAACACATGCCCTACGCAAGCTGTCTCAAAAAAACTCCCAACTTGACTCTGTCGCATATCGCCTACTCAAGAGGCAATCTCTGCCTAACATACAAAGCTATGTCAAACCCAGAGCTGTTGAACATGCTCCACTTAAAGAAATCCCAATCCCTTTGAGCTACAAGCTTTAGGGACCTAAACTTTGTCAGCACAATATGCTGCAGGGATAGATTCCTGTCCCAGAGAATTCCCATACTCTGGAACAAGCTACCTATCTATATCAAACCAAGCTCCTCATTAGCACTCCTCAAGAAAAATCTTGATTGGATGGGAGATTCACCCCGGGAATCACTTCTGTGGCTCTGCATGACAGGGGCACAGGAAAATAATTTTCTTGGGTGGCAAAAGCTAGGGTACCGTTTGGCTAGGCTTATATAGGTCCTAGGGCCAATAGCCTAGTACCTACCTATGAGGATAACTAATCCAATAATAAAATAACAGGAAAGGGTCCCTCCAAGTTGGGCTTATCTCAGCAGTAAGCCAGAAAAATCATCACTAAACCCTATGAACCGTCACAGGACTTTCTTCTTTGGATGGCAGAAAAAGACTAACACTCAACTTCCTGTGACAGCTGAAGACTTATCAGGATATGCTCAGCTAATCAGCTGTCACAGGAAGAGAGAGGGAAGGGAATCTTGAATTTTTGAAAGCTGTCCAGTACTGTGTTACCTTGGCAATGGTAGTGAGAATAACGAACATCTGGAGTAATACCAAAGTTACTCAGCATCAAGGTTTTTCCTCATTTGACACATTTTATAGCCCAATTACAGAAGTACAGGGATAAAAAAGTTTTCACTGTTCTACCCCTGGATGCCACTCAGATGTCTGTCATCTGGTCACCTGTTAAAATATTTTGGAAACTGTAATATTTCTACTTAATGCTTCTATTTTTTTTTTGCCCCGTGTTACTCATAATATACCTTACAAGTGAAATACATTTATACCATAGTAGTGAAATTAAAAGACACTCATAACATTTACTTACGTCTAGATGTGCGTTTTTCAGAAGCATTTCTGTTAGCTTTAGGATTGCTTTGCTGTGCACTGGGTCGTAATCTAGGCAAATTCTGTTGCTCACGCTGTTCAATGGATAATCGGCTTCCATTGTTCCTGCCATTTACTACCATATTCTTGGATTCTCCCAACCACTTCATGCCAACAAACAGCCCAAGCCAGTATCATTTAGTCTCTCTTTTCAACAGGCCCTCCCAAGAAATAGGCTGGTAGTTCAAAATGCTATTTCTGTTAAAGTATAAAATGAACACAAGAAGAAGAAAAAAAAATTGAAAATAATTCATTACAACAACTTACATAAAAATCAGAATTTGATACAAAATGTCTACTGTTATTTAAACAAAATTGCTCAGTCACCTGAAAATGATACTAGAAGTTATGTACTTACCATACCTTGGTATCTGTGCTGTCCAATTTCATTAAGCAAAACAAATGGGTCTTTGGATCAGTCCTCGGACTTCTTTCAGATATACGATCAGAGCCTCAAACTCCTCCCTCTCCCAATGATGCCTCACTTCTCCTCAAACCCTCAGATCAAGTTTGCTACCTCTTCCACAAGATGGTTATCTCAAAGATAATAGAAACACAGAGACAAAAGACAAACTAATGGAGTTCAAACTAGGAACAAGTGGGTTTCTTAGCCATCTAGATCACTCTCAGCTGTACAAGGAAGGGAGAAACAGGGTGGGATGTGATGCATAATGAAACTGGACAACACAGATACCAAGGGAAGTGAAGTACATAACTTCAATTTGATGTTATCCATTTCATTATGCATCACAAATGGGTCACAGATCAAGCTACATAAACCCTGGGATGACCTCAAGGAAAGATATGCCTGAGCATCGCTGAACCAAAGCAGGCTCTGTTCCGGGAAATGCTGTCCAGCTTGTAATGAGACACAAACGTATGGGCTGTGGACCAAGTAGCTGCAGCACATATTTGATCAACTGGTGTTCTAGCAGAAAAGGCCAAAGAGGTCAACACTGATACGGTGGAAAGGGCTCTAAGTGGATGGGGAAGTTGGTTGCTTTGCTGAGAATAAACTGAGGAAATACATTCCGTAATCCATTAAGCTAAACTAATCTTAGAGCCAGCCTGGCCCAACTTTTTGGCGAAAAGGCAATGAACAATTGTTCTGATTTTCTAGAAGGTCTAGTTCTATGTAGGTAGAAACACAACTGTCGGTAAATGTCAAAAGAATGTAACATGTATTCGCCTTTATTGGAGTAAATGGGGAGAGGGGGAACACAGGCAAACGAATAGTTCACGTTCACCTCCGAAGCGAACTTTGGAATGAAGAAAACGGAGGCTGAAAAGGGGTCTATATTCCTTTGGGAAGCCCAGATAGAAACCTTTTCCATTTGCTACAATATACTTTCTTGGCAGAGGGCTTGTGAGAGGCAAGGATAATGTTGCGGACAGGGGAAGGAAGCCTGGATTTTAGCATGATTACTCTAAGTGGAGAAACCAAGTGGTTACTTTAAGGGATCGAGGCTTGGGGCTCTGTCATTCTATCTGATGTGAAATGAGATCCTGTCTGGGATCCAGTACCCATGGAGAATACTTGCTGCGAGACCGCAGAAAGGGGAACCTCACCTGACTAGGCCAGTGAGGGGCAAGGAGGACAAGACTGGTCTTCAACCTGCTAGCTTTCTGTACAACTCTGGGTATCGGGAATTGGAGAATAAGCATAAAGGAAACACGGGGGCCAATCGTGGACTACAGCATCCCTGGGTAACTCCTCCGTAGGGGGGATAAGAGTGAAGCACCTGCTGCACTTGTGGTGTAGGGGGGGTAGGGAAATAGACTGCAGCATGGTAGGCCCCAATGGCTGAAAATCTATTTCACTACTGACTGGTTCAGGGACCACTCATGAGGATTCAATATTGACCTGCTCAAACTGTCCACCAGAACACTGGATTCTCCTGGGATGTGCGCTGCAATGGGAAAGTGGTTTGAAGCAATCCCTCATTCCCAGACCCTCATGGCCTCTCTGCAGAGAAGGTAAGAATGGGTTCCCCCCTGCTTGTTTATGTACCATACCACTGACATGTCTTGTCAAGACTGAGATGTCTCCAGAGGAAGGCAGTCCTGAAAGGCTTGCAATGTAAGGAGAACTGTCCTCATCTCCAGGACATTTATGTGCACTATGGTCTTAGTACAGGACCACATGCCTTTGACCATACTTCCTGAAAATGACCCCAACCCCACCCCATCATCATCTGTGGTCAATGTGGCCAAAGGAGGGGGGAGGACAAAAGGCCTGCCTAGTTGAAAATAGTCTGTAAGCATCCACCACTGCAGGTGATGCCTGCAAATCAGAGGAAGTTTAACTGTGGTTGATAATGGATGACACCGAATGGACCACTGAACCGCCAGAGTCCACTGGAGAACTTGCATGAAGAATCTGGCTAAAGGCACCAGAAAGACAGCGGCAGACATGGAACCCAAGTCTATGAAAACTAGAGGAGATGGCGTGTCTCGTAAGCATTGGACCTGCTGTCTGAGGGACAATGCCTTCTGTAAAGGAACAAGTGCAACTTGCGTGACAGCGTTCAACTGAGTACCAATGAATTTGATGTCCTGTACTAGGACCATCTTTTGGATTTTGCCATGTTCACTGTGATTTCCAGGTGGCAAAACTAGAGCAACATAATCTGAATTGCCCGGAGTATCGAATGCCTTGTGGGTGATGTGAGGAGCCAAGAGTCCAGATAGCGGAACACCTGGAATCCTTGCAGACGGAGATGCGCTGCGACTACTGCCATGCATGTGGTGAACACCCGGGAGGCAGTGGTGAGGCCAAAGGGCAGTGCTCTGAACTGGTAATGATCAGCCCCTAGACGGAAGCTTAAAAATCTCCTGGAGCTCCTGTCTATTTTGATATGATAGTACAAGTCCTGGAGATCCACCAAGCACATCCATTCACCCTTGCACATGAATGGCAAAAATGACTGACCATAACCATGCGGAACTTAGACTTCTTGATAAACAGATTCAAAATGCTCAGATCAAGTATAGGTTGAAGGTGACCAGTCTTCTTAGGCACCAAAAAGAAAAGCAAGCAAGTTCCGCATCCTCGTTCGGTTCGGACCAGCTGGATGACTTTTATCTAGAAGTTTTTGAACTTCTAAGTGTGGGGAAGAGGAGAAAGGGAAAAGGGAATACAGTAACCTCTAGAAATAAAGGTTACCACTCAGGTATCATTTATGTCTGTCCAGGCTTCAGGGTGTAAGGATAGTCTGCCCCTGACTGCCTCCAGAGTAGGACAGTCGGGCAGCACTTCAGGAATGCTGGAAGGGCCTGTCAGAGAAAGGTTCCCTGAAGCCCTGGTTCTGTGGATCCCCACTCCCTCTGCGGTGGCATTTACCATCGAATCCTCTCCCTCTACCCCTAGAAGAAAATAAATCTTGCAACTCAGGAAAGTTCCCTTGGGATTTGTGGAACCACATCTTCTTCCCACTCCGTTGGTTCCTAGAAAAGTTCACTGGGGGGGGGGGGACTTCCTCCCTATTGCAGATAAGGTCTTGCCCTCCTGTGCGCGGTGGGCAAGTCTCTCTTGACAAACAGTTCGAAAAAAGAGGCACCGTCAACAGGGGTGTTAATGAATGGCGCCCTTGAAGGGGTCCGCAAACCCACGCAATCTCATCAAGGCAGGTCTCCCAAAACCTATGCCTGAACCAGCCGCTCGAGAGGTTCCCTCCGCCACATGGTAGATTAGCCTCATCATGGAATTAGCAATAGAAGCCATGGGGTTCAGCTGTGTGGAAACCTCCTTGCAGTTTTACTCTGAAAGCAAGTGCATCAGAGAGGTGGAAATTTCCATCACCAAGTCTCTCTGGAGGTGCACGAAGTGTGCCAGGTAATTTAATGCTGTCAGCGAAAAGGTGGTGGAAACATATAAGCACTTCACATGCCTGTCCAAAGCCAGAGACTCTTTATTCAGGTGGGTGGACAAAAGAGCTCTGTTCAAAGAGACACCACAAAGGTAACAACCGGGACACCTTTGCTCCAGAAGGGATGATCCTTGGGGGTACTTATCTGCATGCTTCGGGACAGGTTCCATGGTGTCAGGCTCTGTCCAAGCCTGGCAGGAGAGGTCAATAAGGTGGCCGGCCCGTGGGATCACCCAGGATGTCGATGGTCCCATCCCAAATGCCTCCAAGAACAATGACTCCTCCAAAGAAGGGTGATGGGAAGACCAGCCACCCTTTTGTTTCAAGATTTCTAAGAAATCTCCAAAGGAGATATCATCGGGTGGAGATCGGGGATACTCTTCCCCTTGGTCAAAGTCTGTGTTTTCTGTCAAAGACTCCAAGGGGGAATCTATGCGTTTCCTCTTGCACTGACATTTCTAGGGGACCTCCTCCGTAGAGTATTCAGGGGATGACACTGAAGATAAGGGAACCCCTTGCTGATGGGGAGGCTCACTTGGAGGGGCATACCATGGATTGGATGGATGGAAGCAAAGCTTCAATCTACAGAGGATTGTGAGGGGCCTGCCAGCAGAAAGACCATATCTCGAAGATCGGAAAAAGCCCCCTCTGCCACCTAGAATGAAGATGACGACGAGGAATCTGTCACCCCATCCCAGAGGGCGAAGTCCCCGAAAGAAAAAGATGAGGCCATCCCGGATTAGACATCACCAGAGCACACCAGACGAAAGCTGTTGAATGTCGAGGCCCGAGCAGAAGGGAAGGCTAAGAGAAAGTCGGAGACCAAACCAACCCAGACGACCAGGATCCAATCCCTCTGATCCAGGACCTGCTCTAACAGAACTGGAGTCAAACCAGTCTGAGACACTGATGGAGCCATGGGAAGGAGCATCCTATGATCAGACAACAGTCCGCTCGGGATCACCAGGCCCTGTAACTCCAAAGCTAAGAGGAGGAGGCTGAGGTGTCAGGGTTGAAGCTCTCACGGATCCAGCATAGGTCAGAGAAGGAAAAATCCCCAGCTAGATCTAAGCTTTAAGGAAACTCATCATCCAATCTACATCCGAGTGAGAGCCAAGAGGATCCAGAGGACAGGAAAGCACGAGTAGACCATACCAGTAACATGGTTGGCCGGGTGAACGAAGCAGGGGAGGGGGACTTAATCCGGTGCAGATTATGACTCCAAGACCAACCTTACAGGCAGGCACGATTTGGGGTCCATTTTGGAGACGAGGAGATATGGATCCTTATAACCCCAAATGGCTCCAAATGGCTGCTCGGACGCAAGGTCAAGAAATGCCGCAGGAGAGGAGGATTGGTCAGTGCTGACTCCCCAGGATTAGAAGGACCTCTTGGATCTGGAGAGAAGCAAAGGAAAGTTGGATCTGATGGGGAAAGAACCAAAAGCTTCTGGATGCTTTGCAAAACCAGAGGAAGAAGCAGAAGCCTTTGCGGCAGCAGAGCATGGCCGCTTCATTTGAGGAGTCAGAACTCCAAAGGAGGGAAGACACCCACTCAAGATAAGCTTATTCCTCCCATCAGCAAGGGCCCGGGGACTGAAGGCAAAGCAAATCTTGCACAGCATCTCAAAGTGCCCCCAACCCAATCAATAAATGCACTGCTTGTGGGCATCAGACAGCGGAAACTTATGCCCACAAGAGGTACACCTCTTAAAACTGGTGTGTTTGGCTGGCATACTGAAGCACTCACACATGAACGCACTCTCAGACACACCAACCACACACGAAGATTATAAATACTACTAAAACTCAAAGACCGGGAAAGTTATACACACACGCACATTTTATATATATATATATATATATATA
>NC_056737.1:447418801-447623442 GCF_019279795.1 Protopterus annectens | reverse complement strand
GGAAAGCATACTTGTATTTTCAGCAATCATTTCCATGTTTGTGGATGGTAGCTCCTTGTGCAGAATTTCTGGAGTTGGCAGTTCATTGGGGATGCAAACAGATCTATGTCTGGTTTCCCCCATTTTTGTGCTATCATTCTGAATATTTGCGGACTCCATTGCCATTCGTGAGGATCCATGATGTTTCTGCTTAGGTCGTCTGCCAGTGTGTTTTTCTTTCCTGGCAGGAATTGTTCCTGCAGATGAACTTGGTAGTTTAAAGCTGTGTTCCACAAGGTCATGGCTTGTCTGCAGGGGGGGTAGGAGTGTGTTCCCCCTTGCTTGTTTATGTACCACATAACTGTGGTGTTGTCAGTCTTTAGTAGTAGTTGTCCTGGATGTAAGCAGGTTGTCCTGGATGTAGCAGGTCCTTGAAAGCTATAATTGCATTTTGTACAGTTAGCATTTCTTTTTGATTGATGTGGAGATGTCTTTGTTCTGTGGGCCACTCGCCCTGAATACATTTTCCTGCCATGTGTGCTCCCCAGGCGTAATCCGAAGCATCTGTTGTCACTGTCTGCCTGGCTGTGGGTTGAGTAAAAGGCTGTCCCTTGTTGAGGTGACAAGCTTGGGCCCACCACTGAAATTCCTGTTGAAGGCAAGGAATTAGTGGTATACCGGTTTCCAAATCTTGACAGTGTTGAGACCATACACTCTTTAGGTACCATTGTAGTTTCCTCATATGCAGTCTGGCATATAGAATTAGTAGTATGCAAGATGCCATGTAGACAAAGGCCTGCAGAATTTTTCTTGCAGGGAGTTGGGTCTTTGTTGCCATTAAATGAAAATATTGAGTCAGTTGTCCTTGCTTGTCTGGCGTGAGATAAGCCATTTGGGCCGTTGTGTTTAAGCTGGCACCTAGGAATATTACCTGTTGTGAGGGCACTAGTTTGATTTGTTTTCGTTTACCGTGTACCCCAGGCAACTTAACTTTTTTACGTACGCCAGATGCTTTAGAAGAATGTCCTTGCTCTCTGCTTGCATTAGGCAGTCCAGGTATGGGTAAATTTAAATTCCTTTTTGCCTGCAAAATGCAATTACTGGTGCCAGGCACTTTGTGAAGACCCTGGGTGCAGTAGATAAGCCAAAGGGCAGTGCAGAGAATTGATAGTGCATTGAATCTGTTAGAAATCTGAGGTATCTTCTGCAGTTTTGTCCGATAGGGACATGCAGGTATGCCTCTTTGAGGTCCAAAGTCACGAGCCAAGCTTTCTTGCCCAGCATGGGAAGAAGCTGCTGTAGTGTCAACTTTCTGAATTTCGGAACATCCAGGTAAGTGTTCAGAGAAGAAAGGTCCAGAATGGGTCTCCAGACTTTGCCCTTTCTGAAAACCAGACAGAGTCTTGAGTAAAATCCTTGTCCTTGCTCTTGTGGTGGTACCTTTTGAATAGCTCTCATGTCCATGAGTGCTGTAATTTGTTTATGAGCCTCTGCCCATTGATTTGGTGGCAGATTTGGCATTCCTTTTAACCTTGGAAGAGTGTGGAAGTGGAACCTGTAACCTTGAGATATGATGTTGAGAACCCATTTGTCTTTGGTGATGCAATGCCAATTGTGATAGAAGAGCCAGTTTTCCTCCTAAGGGAGCTGCCAAGAAAGAGCTGTTTGGCAGCTGTAGTGGGAAGTCATTGAGACGGTTGAGGCTTGTCTTCCCCTTCTTTCTGGCCTGGTGTACTCCATTGTCGAGGTCTGTAAGGGTCTTGTGTCTGACCGCTACCTCTTGGACGTCTATATCTGCCCCTTTGAGGTCTGTCTGTGAATGGAAAGGACCAATTTTTTGTTGGCCAATTTCTGCTAAAATGAGGAGGTTGAACCTGTAAGAAATCTTTGACCGTTTGCATAGATTTTGCCTTATCCTCCATCTTTTTTAATACCTCCTCTGTCTTAACTCCCAACACATCCCGCTGCAAAGGTGCATCCAGTATAACATGATCTGGTAGCGTATGTTATTTTAAACAAGCATGCCTTCTAATGACAGAGCCTGTAACTGCTGCTCTACAGGAGGCCTCTAAGGAATCAAAACCACATTGCAAAGTATGTTTTCCCACTTGTTCAGCTGCATGGAATAAATCCTGCATTTCTTTCAAATTAGGAGGATCTGAATCTGGAAGCATCTTTTGTTTCAACTGAGACATTAAAAATTGCTGATATTTTAGCATGTGCAACTGGCAATTCAAGGCTCTCATGGCTAAAGTTGCAGATGTATAAACTTTCTTGCCCCATCTGTCTAATGCTCTGGAATCTGTCAGAGGGGGCTGGGTTTTTAGCTGATGAGGCCTTAATCCCTTTGGGCCCCCGAGAAATAGTTTCAGGGTCTGCAACAGGGCTTTTGTATAGAAAATTGTGAGAGTCAGCGACTCTAATATCTATCTGGCTTAACTGGGGCTGGTGGGTAAGGAGTCAGGGTTTAAGCTGGATTCAGTGTATACATCATCCACAATGTCTAACACAGGCGGAATAGCAAGGGATCTGTGTTGAGGCAATAAGAGTAAGTCTCTGAGCCATTTCTTGGATTCTGAATAGTCCTGGCCTTCCCAGTGGAAATGCTCCCTCATGGTATGTAAGGTCTCCCCAAAGGAGTAGTCCTCAGGTGGAGGGGCTGATGGAACTGATTCCTCAGCATCCGAATCCTCATAAGGGGTTAAGGAATACCCTAGGTCTGAGGATGAGTCAGAGGAAATGGACACCTGGGTCTGAAGATTCATAGTCTGCATCTTGTCTGGGCCTTTTATCTGGAGGGGGTTGGGACCCTCTGATCAGAGTGATAAGGTCTTCGGCCATTTTTAGCATTTGTTTCTTAGGCATGGAAGCCTGCCCTGGAGATTGCTGTGTCGGTTTCTTTGCTTTTAAGGGAGACTCATTTAACAGAGGGTTTAATAGTTAACTGTGTAGTTCTGAAAACACCCTCTGAAGCTGTGGATTGTTCAGCTACTTCGGTTCCCTCTGTAGGATTAAGTTCGGTAATTTGAGTAGCAAGAGTGTCCAAAGGCACAGCCAGTTCCACATGGGAGTCGGAGGTGGTCTGTGGTTCTGCAGAAGCGGTCGTCAGGGGCTGCGTAGGCTCCTCGCTGAAAACCGGAGAACCGGCGACTGGCCTAGAAGAGGCCTCCTCGTCAGTCTTGGGCCTTGGATGCCTGTCCTTGTGCTTTTTATGAATTCCGGTCGTCGGAAGTTCTGACGGCATGGTGTAATTAAATTTTCTGCCAAAATAATGTCGGGCAAAATCAAACCGACATTTAATAGTGCGCTTGTTAAACCTAGCACAAAACTGACAACCAGTGACGTCGTGGTCTGGGCCTAGGCATGGGATACAGTAGGAGTGGATATTTGCTTCCCACAAGAAATACAATTATTAACTTTTACTGACATCGGTCGGAGGCAAGAAAAAGTTTCCCCAACGGGGTACTTAGCTTTTTAGAAGACTTCGGTTCTGGATTTGGAATGAAAATATCAGGAGTCGGCCGACCGGTACTGGTGAACTGCTTCTGCTTCGGGCACCGCGCGGCAAGAAAGACTGAAGAAAATGGCATTGGCTGCATCTTATATCCCCCTGGCGCACTGACGTCAGGGAAGAAGCGACAGCAACCGACACCGGACCAAGACTTTTGGACTCAGGCTGACTGGGGAACTGCCTGACGGCAGGATAACCCAAGTGTAATGACTGCAGCAGTGTCACACGATGAACATCTGTGGTGTTGTCCGTTTTTATCAGCAGTTGTCCTGGAAAAAGTAGGTATCTGAAAGCTGTCAGAGCATTCTGTAGAGCTAGCATCTCTTTTTTTTTTTATTGATGTGCAGGAGAATTTGCCTTGGGCTCCAGTGGCCCTGAATACATTTGCTCACCATGTGAATCCCCATGCATAATCTGATGTGTCTGTAGTTAGGGTCTGGGTGGCGTGGGGTTGAGTAAAATGCAGTCCCTTGTTGTGGTTGCATGCTTCTGCTCAAGAAAGGAACTCTGTGCTTAGACAAGGAATGACAGTTTCCAAGTCCTGAGAATATTGGCACCAAAGACTTAAGTGCCATTGAAGTTTCCTCATATGCAGTCTTGCATATGGAATTAGCAGAATACATGAGGCCATGAACCCTAGGGCTTGCAGTATTTTTCTTGAAGACAGCTGGGTTCTGGTGGCCATTTGTTTGAAGTAGTCTGTCAGATAAAACTTTTTCTGAATTGAGGAATGCCATCTGGGAAGTTGTGTCCAAGCTTACTCCCAGGAATACAATCTTTTGACTGGGTACCAGTTGTGATTTCTTTTCATTGCTGGTGTACCCCAATGAAGTTTGAAAGCTTTTTACAAATGTTAGGTGCTGAAGCAGCAACTCCTGACTGTCTGCCTGAATCAGGCAGTCGTCCCAAGTATGGGTAAATTTGGATATTTCTCTGCCTGCAGTATGCAATGGCTGAAACCAGGCATTTTATGAATACCATGGGCACAGTAGCTAAGCCAAACGGAAGTGCAGAGAACTGATAATGCATGGACCCTGCCCTGAAACGTAGATATTTCCTGCATGACCCCCTTACGGGGAAGTGCAGATAGGCTTCTTTTAAGTCTAGGGTGACTAACCAGGCATCCTTGGCTAACACAGGGAGAAGCTGTTGCAGGGTAAGCATCCTGAATTTTGGTACCACCAGGAAGGTGTTGAAAATTGAAAGATCCAGGATTGGGTGCCAAGAGCCCTCTTTCCTGGGTACCAGGAATAGTCTGGAGGAGAATCCTTGACCGCTCTGTTCTACTGGAACAGGCTGAATAGCTCTGATACTGAGCAGGGAAAGTACTTGGTTTTAAGCCTCTGCCCACTGGTTTAGAGGAAGGTCTGGAGATTCGCTTGGGTTTGGCAGTGAATGGAAATAAAATTTGTACTCCTGGGTTACAATGCGGAGGACCAATCGGTCCCAAGTGATGGACATCCAGTTTTTTGCATGAAGAGCAAGTTTTCTTCCTAGAGGCACAAGCAATTGGGCAGGGCTAGGAAGCAAGAGTTGAGAAATCACTGAGAGCTTTTTCCATAAGGAGGTGGCTTACCACTCCCTGCTCTAGGGGTGGGGGTGCTCCATTGTTTAGATCTTTGCATACCGTGATACTGTAGTCTGGGTGGTTCGTTTCCCCTGGGTCTTGTTTGGGAAGGCCTGGAGGGGGCTGGAAAGGACCAGTGTTTTGAAGGGCAATGCCTACTAAATCTAAGTGGTTGCACTTGTAGGAATTCTTAGATTTAGCCTTTTCTTCCACCTTTTTAAGAACTTATGCTTTGGTGCCAAACAAACGGTCCTTATTTAAAGGAGCATCTAGTAATTTAGATATGACATGATCTGGCAAGGCTTGCTCCTTCAGCCAAGCATGTCTTCACAATACAGAGCCAGTGACTGCTGCCCTGCAAGATGCTTCCAGGGCATTTAAACCACACTGCAAAGTATGCTTACTAACTTAGTTTGCAGAGTGCACTAGCTCCTGCAATTCTTTATTTTCTGCACAATCTGGAAAAATTAACATTTTTTGTTTAAGTTCCATAATATTTTGCTGGTATTTCAGCATGTGAAACTGGCAATTCAATGCCCTGACAGCAAGAGTTGCAGAGGTATACATCTTCTTACCCCATCTGTCTAAAGCTCTGGAATCCCTGTCCGAAGGGATAGGATATTTGGCTGTAGTAGCCTTAATACCTTTGGGTGCCTTGGACATGATCTCTGGATCAGCAGTAGAATTCTTGAAAAGAAACTTGTGAGAATCAGGTACTCTGTAGTACCTGTCTGGTTTCCTAGGGGCTGGAGGTTAAGTGTCTGGAGTAAGACTGGATTCCATGAAAACATCATCCACAACATCCAGGACAGGGGGTACAGCAAAATGCCTGTGCTGAGGCAACACTAAAAACTCTGAGTCTTCTTTTGGACTGAGAATAGTCTTGGCATTCCCAATGGAAATGCTCTCAAAGTATGCAAGGTTTCACCAAAAGAGAAATCCTCTGTAGGGGAGGCAGAGGTAATGGATTCCTCTGCATCGGAATCCTCATAGGCAGATAAGGGCATGTCTTAATTATCAGAAAGGTCAGAGTCATCGGACTCCTGGTCTGTAGAACCTGAAGGGGACTGGAGTCTTTGTCTCTTAGCTGGGGAAGGCTGTATTCCCTTAACCAGCGTAATAAGGTCTTCAGCCATTCTAAGTATTTGTTTTTGTGGCAGGAGTGCCTGAGCATGCGCTTTGGTCGTCGGTTTTACAGGCGTAGTGCGTACTCTGGGCCTTAGAAACTCAGTAGTTTTGGTTAAAAATAAGTTTGTTTAATTCTAACATCGGTAGGATGAAAAACTCCCGCAGAAGCCAGTGCCTGCACAGGGGCTCCAGACCCATCTAAGGTAGAGACATCCACTGGTTCCATTGTTAAAGAAGCATCTCGCAGCATACCAGACTCTGAATGGGTCTCAGCAGAGGCCTGTGAATTCACAGAAGTGGGCATCAGAGGCTGCAAAGGCACCTCACTGAGTGCCGGCGGACTGGCGACTAGCTGAACAGAAGCGTCATCGGCAGTTTTGGACCTATGCGGTCTGTCTTTATCTTTACATTTTTTCGGAAGATCTGTAGTCAGATGGCTTACTGAAGCCATTTGGAGATAGGCAGCGAAATAATTTAGCGACAAAGATAGCCCCACTACGAATGATTCAGGCATTAAACAAGGCATAAAACCGATAGTGAGGGACGTAGTTGTCTGGGCCTAAACAGGTGACGCAGTAAGAATGAAAATCTCTGAGGTATTTGCTTTCCAGAGGCAAGACAATTGTTAACTTTTTCTGACATCGGTTACAGCAAAAAAAAAAAAAAAAAGTATCCCCAACGGGGTACTTAGCTTTAGAAGACTTCAGGATTATTCAACTTGAAAACGAAAAATTCAGGTGGGAGCCAACCAGCACTTGTGAACTGCTTCTGCTTCGGGCTCCTCCTCATCAAGAAAGACTGATGTAATGGCATCGGCTGCCTGTTTTTATACCCCCAATGACTTGACGTCATGGAAGAAGCGACAACATCCGACACAGATAACCCAAGTGTGATGACTGCAACAGTGAAACACGAAGAACATCCTGGGACTGGCACAAAATAGAAGTTGTCTTTTCAGAGGGGAGGACAACAAATTTGAGGAGTACCCCGCTGGTGGACAATGTCCAGAAACACATCCCTGTGAGACATCCATTCATGAGACTGGGTTAAGGACCTGCTTAGAGCATCTGCCAGAAAGTTTTGACGGAGGAAAGAGTGACTTGATATTGGACAGCAAGATTCCAAAAGTACAGTTTTGTACCTAACATAAATGTAGATGTCCGATAGGTATGCATCTGCAGTCATCACATATGGGTTGTCCTGCCTCAGGCAGCCCTTCGGTTGGCCGGATTCCAAAGTCTGGGTCCGGCGTCGGCTGATGTCGCCTTTCCCACGCCAGAGCGCCTGGGGTATAAAAGCGTCAGCCGACGCCATCTTCCTCAGTGTTTCTTGCCCCAGATGCCAGGTGCCCTCAAAGGAAGGCTAAATTTGGAGAAATGCAATAAATTTCAAACATGCACAGAAATATATATATATATATATATATATATATATATATATATATATATATATATATATATATATATATATAGCTAGCTATGAGAGGGAAAAGTACCCAATAAATACCAAAGAGGGGAAGGAGGGAGGGTAAACCTGACTGCAGATGCATACCTATCGGACATCTACATTTATGGTAGGTACAAAACTGTACTATGTCCTTCAAGGATGCATCTGCAGTCATCACATATGGGTAGAATACCATAGCCAATCTGGGGGTGGAGGATCTATGTAAAGGATGGTGTAGCTAAAATGCCCTGCAGGACTGCCGTAGCAAAGCCTGCTCTGGATCTGGAATATAAAGGTAAATTGTAATGCTTGGAAAATGTATGCACGGAGCTCCATGTAGCAGCTTCTAAAATGCCCTTGGTAGCCACCCCTCTTAAGGCTGTGGAGGTGGCTGTGGCTCTGGTGGAATGAGGTCTAATGTTAGCTGGCACAGTTTTTCCATGAAAGGAATAACAAAAATGAATGCAATTCCCTATCCACTTTGAAATTGTCTGTTTGGAAATTGCTTTTCCTTGTGCACCAGCAGCATATGCTACCAGCAGCTGGTCAGTTTTTCTGTAGCTTTTAGTTCTGTCCAAGTAGTAGTGCAACTGTCTGTGTATGTCCAGGGTGTGCAGAAGTTTTTCCCCTTTGTTTTGTGGATTTGGAAAGAAGGTAGGCAGGTGAATAGCTTGGTTTAATGAGACCCTGGATACCACCTTTGGCATAAGTGAAGGATTGGTTCTCAATGAGACTCTGTCCTGATGAAAAATAAGAAATGGCTGTACTGCCATGAGGGCCTGTAACTCAGATACTCTTCTTGCTGAGGTTATAGCCAGAAGGAAGGCGGTCTTTCAAGACAGAAACTGTAGTTCTGCAGATGCTGCTGGCTCAAAGGGAGGCAGAGTTAGTTTTTCCAACACGAAGTTAAGGTCCCAAGTAGGCACTGGAGGTTTCCTTGGAGGATTGATGTTTTTAATTCCTCTTAGAAACTGTCTTAGGAGAGGATGAGAAAAGACAGGTGGATCAGTATTGTACTCTGCTGAAATTGCTGAAGCATGAATTTTAATGGAAGAGTAAGACAGGCCATTGTGCAGCATTTCTGCCAAGTATTCCAGGATATGTGCCATGTTCATCACTGTCACATCTAGGCCCTTTGTGGTGCTCCAAGTGTGAAATATTTTCCATTTTGCTGAATATGCCTTTTTTGTGGAAGGCCGGCGAGCTTCCATGATGATATCCTTCACTCTCTTGGATAGCTTATCCTGAGGAGGAGTCAAGGTATTTTCCAGGCTGTTAGTTGCAAGGTTTTCAGGTTGGAATGCAGAGTTTTGTAATTGTGCTGTGTCAGGAGAAGTGGCCATTGAGGAAGAGGCCATGGTTTCGTGCGTGACATGCTCTTTAACAGTGGGTACCAGTGCTGTCTTGGCCAGTCTGGAGCTATCAGAATCACTTTTGGCTGCTCTGTCCTGATCTTCAGTAAGACCTTGGTCATTAATGGAAGAGGTGGAAATGCATACACTAGACAGGGCGTCCACTTTCCATGCTTGTGGGTGGTATGTCCTTGAGCAGAATTTCTTCAGCTGATGATTGTGGGGGGAGGCAAAAAGATCTATGTCTGGCCTTCCCCATGATTGTGTTATCTGTAGGAAGATGTCTGGGTGCAGCATCCATTCGTGTGCATCCATGATATTTCTGCTTAAGCTGTCCGCCAGTATATTGTCTTTTCCTGGCACAAACTGGGATTGCAGCTCTATATTGAGTTTCAAGGAAAGTTCCCATAGATTCATTGCCAGTCTGCAAAGAGGGTAGGAATGGGTGCCTCCTTGCTTGTTTATGTACCACATAACTGTGGTGTTGTCTGTCCTTATTAGCAGGTGGCCTTGATGCAGAAAGAGTTTGAAGGCCTCGAATGCATGTATCACTGCCAGCATTCCCTTTTGGTTTATGTGCATGCGTAGCTCCTTTTGTGACCATAGTCCTTGAATACATCTGCCCTCCATGTGTGCTCCCCAACCGTGGTCTGAAGCGTCCATTGTAATGGTTTGGCTGGCTATTGGCTTGCTGAAGGGCAGACCCCTGTTTGACTGGCTTGCTTGAACCCACCACAGAAATTCCTTTTGGAGGCATGGAATGAGTGGGATCAAAGTTTCGAAGCTGTGACTGTGCTGAGTCCATAAACTCCTTAGGTACCATTGTAGTTTCCTCATATGCAGCCTTGCTTGTGGAATCAGAAGAATGCAAGATGCCATGTAGCCCAGGGCCTGCAGGATTTTCCTTGCAGTCAGCTGAGTTTGTCTTGTCAGATTCTTGAAGTAATCCGGTAGTTGTCTTTGTTTTTCTTCTGTGAGAAGAGCCATTTGGGTGGTTGTGTCTAGAGCCGCACCCAGAAAAGTTATTCTTTGGGATAGAACAAGTCTTGATTTGTGAATGTTGACTGTATATCCCAAGGCCTGCAGTAGGTAGATGGCATAATTCAAGTCCTTTACCAAAGTTTGTTGGCTGTCCGCTTGCATAAGGCAGTCGTCCAGATATGGGTATATTTGAATCCCCTGAAGTCTGCAGTGTGCAATTACTGATGCCAGGCATTTTGTGAATACTCTGGGCGCAGTAGATAAGCCAAAGGGCAATGCTGAGAATTGATAATGCTCTGAACCTGCAAGAAATCGGAGGTGTCTTCTGCAACTTTGTCTGATAGGGACATGCCTCCTTGAGGTCTAGAGTCACCAGCCAAGACCCCTTGTCCAGCATGGGAAGGAGTTGCTGTAGAGTCAGCATTTTGAATTTTGGCACAATGAGATAAGTATTCAGTGCGGACAAGTCGAGAATAGGCCTCCATTGATTTTCTTTTCTTGGAACAAGGAATAGTCTGGAATAAAATCATTGGCCTTGTTCTGAAAGAGGAACCTTTTCTATAGCTTTCATTTGCATTAAGTTGGATATTTGTTTCAAAGCCTCTGCCCTTTGATTTGGTGGCAGGTCTGGCATGCCTTTTCTTTTTGGCAATGTGTGAAAATGGAACCTGTATCCTTTGTCTATTATTTGCAGTGTCCATTTGTCTCTTGTAATACTGTGCCAATTTTCTGAGAATAAAGAAAGTTTTCCGCCCAAAGGTGCTTCTAATTGAGCCCTGGTTGGCGGAGTCAAAGCAAAGTCATTGAGTCTGTCCTTGTGCAGCAGTTGTAGGTCCTGCACTACCTCTCTGGTTGGGAGGAGCCATTGACGTCCTCTGTAGGAGCCTCTAGCTTGCCCTCTACCTCTGGCATGCCTGTTCTTGCCTCTCTGAAATCTTTCTGTGTCCGCAAAGGACCAATTCTTGGTAGGCCAATTTCTGCTGAATCTTGGTGGTTGGACTTGTAGAAAATCTTTGACTGTTTGTACAGATTTTGCCTTTTCCTCAAATTTCTTTAAGACCTCCTGAGCAGTGGAGCCAAATAACTTTTGCTTTTCCAGTGGAGCATCCAGAAGCTTAGCTTTAACATGGTCTGGCAGAGATTGTTCCTTCAGCCAAGCATGCCTACGTATGACTGCACCTGTCATAGCTGACCTACATGAAGCTTCCAATGCATCATAACCACACTGTAAGAAATGGTTGCTAACCTGCTGGGAGTTATGTACCAGATCCTGAAGTGATTTGCGATCTAGGGTTTCAGGTGAAGACAGTTTCTTATGCAATTCATCTAACAAATACTCTTGGTACTGTATCATATGAAATTGGCAATTTAATGCCCTCATAGAAAGAGTAGCAGAAGTATACACTTTTTTACCCCATCTCTCTAAAGCCCTGGACTCCCTTTCAGAGGGGAGTGGATTTTTAGTAGTGGCAGCTGCAACCCCTTTAGGGCCCTGGGAAATAGTTTCTGGATCAGCAGAGTGGGCCTTGTAAAGAAAAAGATGCGAGTCCGGGACCCTGTAGTACCTATTGGGTTTGACAGGGGCCGGAGGAAGAGTGTCAGGGGTTATGCTAGAGTCAGAGTACACATCATCAATGCCAAAACAGGAGGAACAGCCAAAGGTCTATGCTGAGGTAAATGCAGAAAAGTTCTTAATCTTTTCCTGGAATCAGAGAATTCCTGGCCCTGCCATTTGAAATGCTCGCTCATAGTGTGAAGGGTCTCCCCGAAGGATAGTTCTTCAGGAGGGGAGGCCGAGGGTATTGACTCCTCTGCATCAGAATCCTCGTAGGCCGAAAAAGCCTCCTCCTGGTAGTCCGAGAGAGCAGAGCCATCAGAGGCCTCCTCTGAGGAGTGGGGATCAGAGGGCTCAACCCTGGGCCTTTTGTCTAGAGGGGGTTGAGAGCCCCTGTCCGGATGGGGCTGAGAGCCCCTAATTAAGGAAATAAGGTCCTCTGCTAAAGTTAGAATCTGTGAACTTGTAGAGGGTCCCTGAGGAATAACCCTGGGAGACATAGCTTTTGTATGTTTAGCAGCTTTAGCCCTGGTGAATGCCTTTATGGACATGGATGCAGGAGGCCTAGCTGCACCACGTGCTGGTGTAGTTTTGTCTAGAGGAATGGTGTCGGAAGTTTCCAAGACACCAGTTTCTGAAGGAAATTAAATAACCGACTCAGCAGGGGCCTCTGGGGCCGAGGTTGTCGGTTGAGCGGTTTCGGGGGTCGGAAGTACCAAGGACTCTGTTTCAGCAGAGACACTCGCGGTAGGCCTGGCCGTGGTTTCAGCCAAAAAGTACAGTTTTGTACCTACCATAAATGTAGATGTCCGAACTGGATAGCATCTGCAGTCATAACAAGTGGGTTGTCCTGTCGTCAGGCAGCCCTGCAGTCGGCCGGATTCCAAGGTCCGGGTCCGGCTTCGGCTGATGTCGCACTCCTCCGGCGTCATCTCTGTTGGTCTATAAAAGCATCAGCCGACGCCATTTTCCTCAGTGTTTCTTGCCCCAGATGCCAGTAGCCCTCTTGCAGGCTAAAAATTTGGATAGATGCCAATGTTTCCAAATAGATAGAGGTAAACACAGCAATAAGCATATATGTACATATATACAAACAAATACACCATAAAAGACTCCCCAAAAGCTAGCTATTAGGAGGGTAAACACCCTAGGAGTACCACAGAGGGAAGGAGGGAGGGTAATCCTGACTGCAGATGCTATCCAGTTCGGACATCTACATTTATGGTAGGTACAAAACTGTACTATGTCCTTCATGGATGCATCTGCAGTCATAACAAGTGGGTAGAATACCATAGCCAACTAGCGGAGGAGGATAAAGTAGATTATGGTGTGTTTAGGATCCCTTGCAGTACAGCAGTGGCAAACCCTGCTCGGGATCTGGAATATAGAGGCAAATTATAATGCTTGGCAAATGTATGCACGGAGGTCCAAGTAGCCGCCTCAATAATGTCTTTGGTTGCCACTCCTCGTAAGAAGGCTGTGGTAGTGGCTGTTGCCCTTGTAGAATGAGGTCTTATGTTCTGTGGAATTGGTTTTCCATGGAAGGAGTAACAGTATCGTATGCAATTTCCTATCCATTTGGAGATTGTCTGTTTGGAAATAGCTTTTCCTTCCCTTCCTGTTGCATAGGCTACAAAAAGTTGGTCAGTCTTTCTGCTGTTTTTTGTTCTGTCCAAGTAGTAGCATAGCTGTCTATGTACATCCAAGGTATGCAGTATTCTTTCCCCTCTGTTTTGTGGTTTGGGAAAGAAGGTAGGTAGGTGGATTGCCTGGTTTAAAGACACTCTGGATACCACCTTGGGCATAAATGTAGGATTAGTCCTCAAGGACACTCTATCTTGGTGGAAGATTAGGAAGGGTTGCACTGCCATTAAGGCCTGTAGTTCTGAAACCCTCCTTGCTGAAGTAATTGCCAGTAGGAAAGCAGTTTTCCATGACAGGTGTTGTAGGTCTGCTGCTGCTGGTTCAAAGGGTGATAGTGTCAACTTTTCTAGCACAAAGTTTAAATCCCAAGCTGGTAATGGTGGTTTCCTTGGAGGTTTTACATTCTTGATTCCTCTGAGGAACTGCCTGAGCAAAGGGTGAAAAAACAGGTGGATCAAAGCTGTATTCTGCTGAAATAGCTGATGCATGTATCTTGATGGAGGAGTAGGACAGGCCTGAATGAAGAAGTTCGGCCAGATACTCCACAATGTTAGGCATATCTATGTTTGACACATCTTTTCCTCTTTCCGTACTCCAAATGACAAACCTTTTCCATTTTCCAGCATAGTTCCTTCTTGTTGAAGGTCTGCGTGCTTCAAGAATAATGTCTTTAACTCTTTGGGAAAGTTCTGGATTAGCTGCTGCTATGTGATGTTCCATGCAGTCAGTTGCAGCGTTTTTAGGTTTGGATGTATGATGCTGTAGTTGTTCTGAGTTAACATCAAAGGCATCAGTGGTATTGGCCACATATTGTTCCGAGACATGCTCTTCAGTAGTGGGTAACAGTGTTGTCTTGGCCAGTTTGGAGCTATCATGATTATCCTTGGACGTTCTTCCTTTATTTTTAGTAGTACCTTGTGTATCAAAGGAAGAGGTGGGAATGCATATGCTGTTAGGCCTTTCCAGTTGAAGGAGAGTGAGTCCACTTTCCATGCTAGTGGGTGGAATGTCCTTGTGCAGAATTTTTTGAGCTGGTAATTGAGAGGTGATGCGAATAGGTCTATCTGTGGCATTCCCCATTTCTTCGAGATGGTCTTGAAGATGTCCGGTGCAGCTTCCATTCGTGGGCATCCGTGGTTCTGCTTAATATGTCTGCCAGAGTATTGTCTTTCCGGTACAAATATTGCCTGTAACTGAATGTTGTAGCTGAGTGCCAGGGTCCACAGCTCCAAGGTCATTCTGCATAGGGGTATGAATGAGTGCCTCCCTGTTTGTTGATGTACCACATGACTGTGGTGTTGTCTGTCCTTATCATCAACTGGCCCTCTTTGAGAAATGGTTTGAACTTTTGGATTGCCAGTTTTACTGCCAGCATTTCTTTTAGATTGATGTGCAGGTGAAGTTGATCCTGTGTCCACAATCCTTGCACGCATTTGTCCAGCATGTGGCACCCCCATACTAGGTCTGAAGCGTCTGTTGAGATGGTCTGGCTTGGTTGACATCTGCTTGAAAGGGTAGGCCTGGGTTTGACTGGCATGCCTGAGCCCACCATAGGAACTCCTGTTTTAAGCATGGAATTAGTGGGATTTCTGTTTCTAGACTGTGTCTGTGTTGGGACCATAAATTCTTTAGGTACCACTGTAGTTTCCTCATGTAGTCTGGCAAATGGGACCAAGATTATGCATGATGCCATGAAGCCCAAGGCCTGTAGAACTTTTCTTGCTGTTAACTTGTTCAGTTTTGTTAGTGCCAAGAAGTAAAGAGGAAGTTCTTTTGTTTTTCTGTAGTCAGGAATGCCATTTGTTGTACTGTGTCCAATTCAGCCAAGAAAGTCCTTGTTTGGGATGGTATCAGTCTTGACTTTTGTAAATTGACTGTGTATCCCAGTCCTTGTAGCAAGTAAATGACCCTTTGTAAATCTGTTGTCAGCTTGCTTTTGTTGTCCCTTGTAGCAGGCAGTCGTCCAGGTATGGGTAAATTTGAATTCCTGTAGTCTGCAATGGGCGATTACTGATGCCAGGCATTTTGTGAATACTCTGGGCGCAGTAGATAAGCCAAAGGGCAATGCTGAGAATTGATAGTGCTCTGATCCTGCAAGAAATCTGAGGTATCTTCTGCAGATTGGTCGAATGGGGACGCAGGTATGCCTCCTTGAGATCTAGAGTTACCAGCCAAGACTCCTTGCCCAGCATGGGAAGAAGTTGCTGTAGGATCAGCATTTTGAATTTTGGGACAATGATGTATGTATTTAAGGTGGACAGGTCGAGAATTGGTCTCCAACTTTTTTCCTTTCTTGGAACTAGGAATAGTCTGGAGTAGAACCCTTTCCTTGTTCTGCTGTTGGCACTCTTTCCACAGCTCTCATGTTTGCTAACTCCATTATCTGGCGTAGAGCCTCTGTTTTTGATTTGGAGGTAGATTTGGCATTCCTCTTTTGACTGGTAAAGTGTGGAAGTGAAACCGGTAACCTTGATCTATGGTTTGTAAAATCCACTTGTCTTTTGTTATGTAGTGCCAGTTCTTTGAAAATAAGGTTAACTTTCCGCCTAGAGGGGCTGCTATTTGTTCCCTGGTAGGCGGATTTAGGATTAAGTCACTGTGGTTGTGCTGATGTAGTGGCAGTGGCTGTGTCTGTGCCTCTGTTGTTACCTTGCCACTGTCGTCCCTCTGTAGGCACCTCCTCTGGATTGGTTTCTGCCTCTGAACGTCTATTCCTACCCTTGAAATTTTGTGGAGTCAGGAAAGGACCAATTTTTGGCAGGCCAGTTCCTGCTAAACCTTGGGGTTGAACCTGCAAGAAATCTTTAACAGTTTGAACAGATTTTGCCTTTTCTTCCATTTTTCATAACCTGCTGGGCAGGTGTACCAAACAGACTTGTCTTGTCCATAGGAGCATCTAGCAACTTAGCTTTAACATGATCCGTAAAAGCTTGTTCCTTTAGCCATGCATGCCTTCTTATCACTGTGCCTGTCATGGCTGATCTAAATGAAGCCTCCAGTGCATCATAGCCACATTTTAAGGAATGGTTGCTAACCTGTTGTATGTTATTTACCATCTCTAATACATATTTCTTATCAAGAGATTCATCAGTGGTTAGTTTTTTAGTTAACTGATCAAGCATAAACTCTTGGTATTGTATCATATGAAACTGACAGTTTAAAGCTCTAGCTGAGAGAGTAGCTGAAGTGTAGACCTTTTACCCCATCTGTCTAGTGACCTTGCTTCCCTTTCAGAAGGAATAGGGTTTTTAGCTGTGGTCGCTACTGCCTTGGGACCCTGGGATATAGTTTCTGGGTCTGCAAGTGGGGCCTTGTAAAGGTGGTGATGAGTATCTGGTACCCTGTAAAATCTGTCTGGTTTGGCAGGGCTGGGGTAAAGAATCTGGGCAAACATCATTGAAAGCATCATCCACCACAGAGAGAACAGGAGGTATAGCTAAGGGCCTGCTGTGGGAGGTGCAGAAAGGTCCTAAGTCTTTTCTGGAGTCTGAAAAATCCTGTTGCTGCCATTGGAACTGTTCTCATGGCATGCAAGGTTTCCCAAAGGAGAATTCTTCTGGTGGGAAGCAGCTGGAATGGATTCTTCAGCATCCACCTTCAAAATTGGAGAAGGAGCCTCAGGCTGGTCAGTTATGTCTGATTCATCAGCAGAATCATCAGTAGAAACTGGCTCAGGGGCTCTGCCTAGGTCTCTTCTCTGGGGCTGAGAGGCCCTGTCTGGGTGAGGTTGAGATCCTCTAATTAAAGAAATTAAACCTTCTGCCAAAGAAAGCATTTGAGAACTAGAAGAGGGCCTGGATGTGGGGTTTAACAGGCACTGATTTAGTAGTCTTGGCTGCTTTAGCCCTGGCGAAGGCCTTAATGGACATGGCAGCTGGAGGCCTAGCAGCACCACGTGCTGGGGTAGAGACATCCAAGGATGGTGTCTGATAAGTCAACCACCGTGAGGGTAAAATTTCTGAGTTCGATTCAAGAGTTGTAGCAGGGGCCTCAGTTGTAAGAATAGGTTCAGCTGTACTTTGAGCAGTTTTCGGTTCGGCGAAACCGAGACACTTTGCTTTACCGTGGTTTCGGCGAAACCGGACATGAATGTCGGTCTTTATCTTCGTTTTTTGGGGTAGTCGGAGGATCCGGCGGCATAATGTACGCAAAATCAGAACCGAAAACTGTTCTGCAAACTCCGACCGGCGCCTGGTTGAAAGAAGCACAGGCGAACAGGCTGCTACGCCATGGGCTGGGCCTAAACAAGGCAGACAGTATGAGTGGAAATCTTTATGAGGTATTTGTTTCCCACAGGTTAAACAATTGTTAACTTTCTGACATCGGGTGAGGCAAGAAAGAGTCCCCAGCGGGTACTTAGCTTTAGAAGTCTTAGTAGTATTCGGTAGAAGTAATCTCTGGATCCGACCGACGGCACTTGCGAACAGCTTCTGCTTGGCGCCACGGCAAGAAAGACTGAGGAAAATGGCGTCGGCTGATGCTTTTTACAAGACCAACAGAGATGACGTCGGGAGGAGTGCGACATCAGCGAAGCGGACCCGACTTTGGAATCCGGCCGACTGCAGGGCTGCCTGACGACAGGACAACCCACTTGTTATGACTGCAGATGCATCCATGAAGGACATCCGCGGCCCGCGTGTGTCGGTCCTTGTCCTTCCGTTTCTTTGTTAAATGTGAAGTCGGAGTCTCCGACGGCATATTGTATGAAAAACTAGCCCCAAAAAATTCCTCTGCAAACTCCGCCCGATGTCTAAGTCAGTTGAAGGAAGCACAGGCTGAACAGGCCGAGACGTCGTGGTCTGGGCCTAGGCAGGGGAGGCAGTAAGAGTGGAAATCCTTATGAGGTATTTGTTTCCCACAAGTTAAGCAATTATTAACTTTATCTGACATCGGCTGTGGCAAGAAAGAGTCCCCAATGGGTTACTTAGCTTTTGAAGTCTTCGGTAGCTGAATTACAGGAGCTGGCCGACCGCACTTGAACTGCTTCTGCTTCGGCACCACACGGCAAGAAAGACTGAGGAAGATGGCGCTGACGCTTTTATACCCCAGGCGCTCTGACGTCGGGGAAAGGGCGACATCAGCCGACGCCGGACCCAGACTTTGGAATCCGGCCGACCGAAGGGCTGCCTGAGGCAGGACAACCCAAATGTGATGACTGCAGATGCATCCTTGAAGGACATCCAGGAGTGCCAACTGGCAAAGATGATCAGAATTTTTACCCCCCCCCCCCATTTGTTTACATACTACATCACTATGGTAATATCTATAAACACTGAGAGATGATGGGGAGAAAAAGTACAGTTGTGTACACTTACCATAAATGTAGATGTTAGAGTGTATTCACTGTTGCAGTCTTCACATTTGGGTTATCTGCTTGCAGTAGCCCTTGGTCAGCCTGATTATCAAAGTCTTGGGTCCTGCATCAGTTGCTGTCTCATCTTCCATGACGTCAGGTAGTCAGGGGAATAAAAGCATGCAGCCGAAGCCATTACATCAGTTTTTCTTGCCCCAGATGTCAGGTGCCCCCCTAATGGGAATCAATTAAATATATACATACAAGGTTATACCTCCAACCCAAAAAGCAAATACACCAAAAAGCTTTTAAGCATAGTAAAGGAGATTAGAGGTATAGCCAAGAGAAGTCAGGGGGCTGGAAGGAGGGTAACCAGGACTGCAACAGTGAATACACTCGAACATCTACATTTATGGTAAGTGTACACAACTGTACTATGTTCTTAGTGTTTCACTGTTGCAGTCATCGCTGTTGCAGTCATCACATTTGGGTAGATTCCCAAAGGTAAGGATGGGAGAAGGAATTTAGGTAGCATTAGGACCAGCTCAACAGTGAAACATGAAGAACATCAGGATGAAAAGCCTGAAGCACCAGCAGAAGAACTTTCATCTCTTTGACACTGACGTGCTCTTTCTGTTGAACAGCTGACCACACCCCTTGCACCTTTAGGGAGCCAAAAGCTTCATCCCATCCCAGAAGTGAAATGTCTGTGAACAGCTCGTAAGAGGGAAGAGGTGGATGAAAAGGGAGCCCTGGATTTAAAGACAACTTCTGGATCCACCAGTGAAGTTCCTTCTTGAGACCAGGTAGAAAAGGAACTACAAATTCTAGGGGATGCACATGTTGAAGCCAAACTGACTTCAGATACCAGTGAAACTTTCTCATGTGGAGGTTAGCCAGAGGAAACATAGGTATGGTGGATGCCATGAACCCCAGAGCTCTCAAAACCTCACTGGCTGTAATGGACGCCAGAGGAAGAAGAGTTTGAAAGAAGGAAATGAGTGTCAAGGCCTTGGAAGGAGCCAGGGATGCCAGCATAGGCACCTTCCGAATCCTGCACCCCAGAAAACATGGTCCTGAGAAGTAGTCAGAAAAGACTTCTTGAAGTCTACTGTGAACCACAGGCTTTGCAGAAGGGAAATGGCAAAATGAAGATTTTACAACAAGATCCTTGAAGAGGATGCCTGAAAAGCAGGAAGTCCATGTAAGGAAATACTTGGATCCCTGAATCCTGCAAAAAGCAATCACAGGAGCGAGGCATTTGGTGAATACCCCTGGGGGAGTGGAAAGGCCAAAGGGCAAAGCAGAGAGCTGAAAATGCCAAGAAGCAACAGACTTAAAGATTTCTAGAAAATGGATGGATCGGGATATGGTGACAAGCATCCTTGACATCCAGAGACACCATATAAGCCTGAGGAAGCAAAACAGGGAACAAAGTCTGAAGGGACAACATTCGAAAGGAAGACTCCTTCAGAAAAGTGTTTAGATGAAAGAGGTCTAGAACTGGTCTCCAAGTGCCCTCTTATATGGGCACTAGAAACATCCTAGAGTAAACCCCCCTCCCCCTTTGGAGCACAGGTACCTCTTGAATAGTATCCAGAGTCAAAAGGTCCCGAAGCACCTCTGGGAAGGAGAAGAGTTGTTCCTGAGGGGGTTCAGGAATCCACATAAAAAATGGGAAGGGATTTCCAAACCATGAAATACCCCTCAAGAATACTGGACAGAACCTAGGAATCCTGAGTAATCTGTAGCCAAACAGGATGCGACAGAGAAAGTTGAGAGCAAGAGGAAAGTGGCTGGGAAGAACAGGATAGTCACACAGCACCTGGTTTACCTGGAAAAGCAGATTCTGAGGCCAAGCAGCCTTAGCAGGAAGAGCCTGCTTGCAATTAATTATGCCCTTTGGAGGAGGGGAAAGGCTGCCTGTGAACAAAGGCTGGCTTATTGGGGTAGTTTCTGTTTTTGCCCCCAGAATTCCCAAGAATCCTTCGTTAAACAAGGGGCCTTCTCAACCACTTGTTTTCACCCATTTGTCGACCATAACAGCCAGGTGGTGAATTTTTGAGCCATTGGCCGAAACTATGGGCCTAAAAGGGGTTCTACAATACATTTGTGCAGTTTTGGTATTCCGAAGATAGAGGGAACAGTTGGATTGATATTTAACGATTCTTGGGAATTTTTGGGGCAGCTCAAACATGATCTTTGGTCTGAGGATCTAACATTTTTGACAGACGCTAAAGATCTTTTTTCTACAAGTTCCAAGGTGGAGGGTTTGGAGCTTTTGAGGAAACCCTTTTCTCATGTTCTGGTTTGAATCATGATCAAATCACTGTGAATTAATAGCCTTAATGTTGGAAAAATACCATTTCTGAAAGGCAGTACTTCTAGCAAGTCTGATGTGTGGCAATGGGGGCTGTGTGTGCACCTGTGTATGCCAACATCGTTCTTTGGGGTGGGAGCGAAAACAAGTTTTCAATTGTAAGTTTTGCAGCAACTTCCATTTAAATATAAGATTTTTGGATGATAAATTTATTTTGTGGAAAAGCAAAAGGGATGAAGTGGATAATTTTACAAATTATTTGAACTGGAACCACCAATTTTTGGAAATCACCTATGAGTGTAACCAGTGTAGGATCAATTATTTGGATGCTAGTATCTCACATACTGGAGATGGATTTAAATAAAATATTTACTATAAGGACACTTTGTAATTCATATCTACATTTCACCAGTAGTCAACTGGTAACCCAGAAAAGGAGTTTGGTCAAGGGGCAGGCTATATGGATAGCCAGAATGACTTCCCATTTTGAAGACGTTGGGGAAGAATTATTTAAAATAGGACACATGTTTTGCGAGTGGGGTTACGCAAAGAAAATGGTGGAGGGCATAACTGGTGAGGTTTATAGTGAAGGGGGGGGGGGTAGATACAAACCATTTCTTGGTGTGAGCCTCCACGATAATAACAGTGAAAATCTTGTTTCCAAGAATTTTGGGAAAGCATGCATTGTGCAATATAGCTATGTCTTGAGGGAAAAAAAAGACATTATTAAGAGAAATTGGAACATTTTCAAAGTTAACCCAGAAGTAAACAGAATATTAGGAAATTAGTTGTTGTTTATCAACAAAACTGGTGTTAACATCAAGAAACTTTTAGAGAACAAGTTTAAGATAAAAAGCCGTGGTGGTATACATACAAAGCCCTGTGGTTGCTGTTACCTTCACATCACTAAGGGTGTGGAGATAATTTTAAGAAATAAAACGCAAAGCAGAATTGTATTATAAGAGGGATAACTGTGCCAAATACACTATTCTAGTTGTAGAAAAGTGTGAAAGCTGTGCAGGATTTTATGTTGGAAAATCTGAGTGGGCTTTGAAAAGTAGTATCTATGAGCATTTGTATGAAATTAACAAAAAAGAAATTAATGCTTTGTACAAGCATTCATTTCTATGTAAATAATTCAGTAAATTCACTTTTGGCATTATTGAGCAGATCAATGTGAACCCCGGGGGGGGGTGATTGGAAAAATGTGTTAAATAGAATTACAGTGGCAATTAAGATTATAGCTGCAATGGGCTTGAACGATTCTACTTCCATAGCATCAGTATTAAAGGAAAAGGCTGATCGGTTGTAACGGGGTTTATATCAGCTCTCCTGATAAAAATCAAAAATACAATGAAGACACAGCTAATATAACATTCTACAAAATATAATATATAATTCTGTATAAACAAAGGTTCCTTATACAATGTCCAAGACAATAGGAATTGTATCTTTCAATTTTTCACTCTAGTTTTATACTTTCCCTTCCTGGTGGATGAACTATTTTATGAAACATCATGTGATATTTGTATTTTCTATTACTGGTTAATTCAACAGCCAATTGTGACTATTTCTTGAATATTTAAATGGTTTTGGAACAGGTATGTGAGGTATTCTGATGAAGTCCCCAGTGTGTGTGGGTTTTAACCTATAGGACCCTCCGTTGGGTGCATTTTACTGTTTGTGTGGGGCATAAGTGGAGCCTACCCACATTATTACCTCACTTTTTTCTTGCCCTTGTAGTTTGGAAACCCTCCTCCCCCCGAACAGGAGCATCAGGTCAAGGCCAAATGGGTAAGGCAATGATCCCTAGGCAAGAGGGAGTGGAGAGAAGGGTTCCATGGCACATGGAACAGCAGGTCAAGACCAGACAGACAGGCAAGGATCCCTAGGCAAGTAGGAGTGCAGAGGAGGGATCCTCGGTATATGAGGAAAAAATAATAGCCTCCCTGAAGGCTATTGGGGGAAGGGGGAGGGAAAGATGACTGCAAAAGTGAATACACTCGGAACATCTACATATATGGCAAGTGTACACAACTCTACTATGTTCGTGTTTCATTGTTGCAGACCTGACTTTGTGGTGAAGTACTATGAGTAAGGGAAGTACAGTGTTAAAAACTGAACTGGAGTGGTGTATGATGTTGAAGGGTACAAAAGATCAGATGTCAAGCTCCTCTTTCTCTTGGTAGGTATGCCCTGCATGGAGGTAGCAGAGGGCCCATCTGTTCCACTGGAAAGGGCCCTTCCAGACACAGGAGATATCCTTCACTAATGATAAGATAAGAGTGTACTGAGAAAAAGAGACAGAGAGGAGGAAAGAGAGGAAGAGAGAGGGGGAAAGAGAGGAAGAGAGAGGGGGAAAGAGGAAGAGAGAGGGGGAAAGAGGAAGAGAGAGAGGGGGAGAGGAAGAGAGAGAGGGGAAGAGGGAGAGAGGGAAGAGAGGGAAGAGAGAGGAAAGAGAGGAAGAGAGAGAGGAAGAGAGAGGGGAAGAGAAGAGAGAGGAAGAGAGAGGAAGAGAGCACAGAGGAGAGAGAGAGGAAAGAGAGAGGAAGAGAGAGAGAGGGGGAAGAGAGAGGAATAGAGAGAGGGGGAAGAGAGAGGGAAGAGAGAGGGGAAGAGAGGGAAGAGAGGAAGAGCAAGAGAGGGGAAGAGAGGAAGAGAGAGAGGAAGAGAGGGAAGAGAGAGAGGAAGAGAGAGAGAGAGGGAAGAGAGAGAGGGAAGAGAGGGAAGAGAGGGAAGAGAGGGAAGAGAGGGAAGAGAGGGAGAGAGGGAAGAGAGAGGGAAGAGAGAGAGGAAGAGAGAGAGGGGAAGAGAGAGAGAAAGAGGGAGAGAGGGAAGAGAGAGAGAGGGGAAGAGAGAGGAAGAGAGGGGAAGAGAGAGGGAAGAGAGAGAGGGGAAGAGAGAGGGGAAGAGAGAGAGGAAGAGAAAGAGAGATGGGAAGAGAGAGGGAAGAGAGAGAATGGGGAAGAGAGAGGGAAAGAGAGAAAGAGAGAGAGGGAAGAGAGAGGGGAAGAGAGGAGAGGCAGAGGAAGAGAGAAAGAGAAGAGAGAGAGAAGAAGAGACGGGGAAGAGAGAGACGGGGAAGAGAGAGGGATGGGAGAGAGAGTCGGGGAAGAGAGAAGAGAGAGACAAAAGAGGAAGAGAGAGGAAAAGAGAGAGAGGAAGAGAGAGAGAGAGGAAGAGAGAGGGGAAGAGAGAGAGGGAAAAGAGAGAGGGGAAGAGAGAGAGGGGGAAGAGAGAGAGGGAGAGAGGGAAGGGAGGGAGAGAGGGAAGAGAAGAGAGAGGGAGAAGAGAGAGAGAGAGGGAAGAGAGAGAGCGAGGGAGAGAGAAAGGGAGAGAGAGGGAAAGAGAGGGAGAGAGAGGGGGGAAAGAGAGAGAGAAGAGAGAGAGAGGGAAGAGAGAGGGAAGAGAGAGGGAAGAGAGGGAGAGAGAGAGAGAGGGAGAGAGAGGGAGAGAGAGAGAGGGAGAGAGAGAGAGGAAGAGAGAGGGAAGAGAGAGGGAAGAGAGAGGGAAGAGAGAGGGAAGAGAGAGAAGAGAGAGAGAGAGAGAGAGAGAGAGAAGGGGAAAGAGAGAGAGAGAGAAGGGGAAAGAGAGAGAGAGAGAGAGAAGGGGAAAGAGAGAGAGAGAGAGAAGGGAAAAGAGAGAGAGAGATAGAGAGAGGGAAGAGAGAAGAGAGAGGGAAGAGAGAGGAAGAGAGAGAGAGAGAGAGAAAGAGAGAGAGGGGAAGAGAGAGAGGGAGAGAGAGAGGGGAAGAGAGAGAGGGGAAGAGAGAGAGAGGAAGAGAGAGGGAAGAGAGAGAGGGGAAGAGAGAGAGGGGAAGAGAGAGAGGGGAAGAGAGAGAGGGGAAGAGAGAGAGGAAGAGAGAAGAGAGGAGAGAGAGAAGAGAAGAAAGAGAGAGGGGGGAAGAAAGAGAGAGGGGGAGAAAGAGAGAGGGGGAAGAGAGAGGGGGAAGAGAGAGAGGGGGGAGAGAGAGAGGGGGGAGAGAGAGAGAGAGAGAGAGACCCCTTTGGAAATGGCCTGCAAGATGCAGGATCTCCTCCACTGAGGGAAGCACTGGTAAAATTTCAAAGGCCAGAAAAATCTGATGAGTTTTACAGTGGACATGTAGTAGGGCAGCTGCCTATGGAAGTTTTGAGCAAGGATGGGTACCCTTCCCTCCGTACTGGGGATTTTGAGAGAAGAGCGGTAGGTGCCTGGCAAGAAAAAAGGGGGCATCAGTCCTCAGCTTGGGTTGATGGTAGGAATAGGACTAAGAGCCTAAAATGTTGGAGATTCCCAAACTGGAGACAAAGGAAACAAGCAGGCAGGGTTCAGTGTCAGAAAATTAAATTTTTTCCTAGACCAGGATTAAGTAGCAAGGTGGTGTATGAGTTCACCTGGGGGGCCAGGAGTGGAAGGCCCAACCACATGTTGGGCAAAGATAGGGGAGTGTTAAAGTATGAAGGCTGAAATAGCAGAGACGTCGGCCTTGCAGGATGGGTGTGAAAAGCCAAGAGGATTTAAGAGTAGGACTGGGAGAAAAGTACAGTTGTGTACCTACCATAAATGTAGATGTTAGAGTGTATTCACTGTTGCAGTCATTACTCTTGGGTTATCCTGCTGGCAGGCTACCCGCAGTCGGCCTGAATTCCCAAGTCTAGGTCCAACGTCAGTTGCTGTCGCCTCTTCCCTGACGTCAGTGCGCCAGGGGTATAAAAGATGCAGCCGATGCCATTTTCTTCAGTTTTTCTTGCCCCAGATGTCAGGTGCCCCGAAATTGGTAGGCTGAAAATTATGCCAATAAGTATGCATGCACAAAAAGAAATATTTCCTTCATCTACAAGCAAATACACCACATAGGTTGTATAGGATAGAGAAGAAAAGAGAAGTCCCAAAGAAAAAAGGGGAATGGTGTGTGGGTAACCTGGACTGCAACAGTGAATACACTCCAACATCTACATTTATGGTAGGTACACAACTGTACTATGTTCATCGTGTTTCACTGTTGCAGTCATTACTCTTGGGTTAAATCCCAAAGCTGAGGATGGGTGGCTGGGCTACATAGGATTAGGAGAGGCTATGAGGCCCTACAGACCTGCAGTGGCAAAGCCTGCTCTGGATTTAGAGTAAAGAGGTAAGTGGTAGTGCTTTGTAAAAGTGTGCACTGAACTCCCAAGTTGCAGCCTCTAAGATGTCTTTGGTTGGTACTCCCCTGAGGAAGGCTGCTGAAGTGGCTGCTGCTCTGGTAGAATAAGGTCCAATGCCTTTAGGCACTGATTTGCCATGTTGAGAACAGCAGAAACGGATGCAATGGCCTATCCATTTAGAAACAGTCTGCTTTGAGATAGCCTTTCCTTGTGATCCTGCAGCATATGCCACTAAAAGTTGCTCAGTCTTTCTGAAAGCTTTAGTTCTGTCCAAGTAGAAGAGTAGCTGCCTGTGTATGTCCAAAGAACGCAGAATTTTCTCACCCTTGTTCTGTGGGTTTGGATAAAAGGTAGGCAAGTGAATGGTTTGGTTGAGGGCCACACTGGACACCCACCTTAGGCATAAAGGTTGGGTTTGTCCTCATAGAAACCCTGTCTGGATGAAAAATGATAAAAGGTTCCACACCCATGAGTGCTTGTAACTCCGAAACTCATCTTGCAGAGGTTATTGCTAGGAGCAAAGCTGTTTTCCAGGATAAGAATTTTATATCTGCTGTTGAGGATGGCTCAAAAGGAGGTAGTGTGAGTTTTTCCAAGACATAATTGAGGTCCCATGCCGGAATTGGCGCTCTCCTTGGAGGCCTTATGTTTTTGGCCCCTCTGAGGTACTGCCTTATTAAAGGATGAGAAAAGATAGGTGGGTTCCGTGTTGTAATGGGCTGAAATGGCAGAGGCATGAATCTTAATTGAAAAAGAAAGGCCTTTGTCCAGCATCTCAGTTAGGTATTGTAAAATCCGAGGGATATTTGGTGCATATATGTGTCAATGCCTTGTTCCTGGTTCCAAGCACAGAAGCTCTTCCATTTTTCTTCATAAGATTTTCTGGTGCTGGGCCTCCTGGCCTCTAAGATAGCATCCATAACAGCTTTTGAAAGAGGAGTGTTCTGAATGGCTACATTATCCGCCATGCTGCCAGATTTAAGGTCCTGAGTTGGCTGTGCAGGATCAGATTGTTTTGTTGGGTCAACAGGTGAGAAGTTAGAGGCAATATCCATGCTGGACCTTGAGACAAGCTCTTTAGGATTGGGTACCAGTGCTGGCATGGTCAGTCTGGTGCAATCAGTATCACTTTTGGCTTCTCTTGTCTGACCTTTAGGAGTATCCAGGGAAGGAGAGGCAGTGGAGGAAAGGCGTATACTGTTAGATTATTCCAGCTGAAAGACAGGGCGTCCACTCTCCATGCTAGTTTGTGATAAATCCTTGTGCAAAATCTCTGTAATTGGCAGTTGTGAGGGGAGGCAAACAGATATAGGTCTAGGCATCCCCATTTCATTGTTATCATGCTGAAGACTTGAGGATCCAGTTTCCACTCGTGTGGATCCATAAGGTTTCTGCTTAGTTCGTCTGCCAGAGTATTTGTTTTTCCTGGCAGGAATTGTGCTTGCAGGTGAACTTGATAAGTCAATGCTGTGTCCCATAAGGTCATTGCTCGTCTGCAGAGGGGGTAAGAATGTGTACCTCCCTGCTTGTTTATGTACCACATGACCGTAGTATTGTCCGTCTATCAGTAGCTGTCCTGGATGAAGTAGATACTTGAAAGCTGTCAGGGCATTCTGAACAGCTAGCATCTCTTTTTGATTGATGTGAAGATGCATCTGTCTTGCAGGCCATGTGCCCTGAATACATTTTCCTGCCATATGGGCCCCCCAGGCATAATTTGATGCATCCGTTGTCCGTGTCTGTCTGGCTGTGGATAAACTGAATGGCAGACCCTTGTTGTGGTGACAGGCCTCTGCCCACCATCGAAACTCCTGTTGCAGGCAGGAAGTGAGGGTAATTACTGTCTCCAGGCTGTGGCAATGCTGAGTCCAAACACTTTTTAGATACCATCGTAGTTTCCTCATATGCAGTCTGGCATATGGAATTAGTAGAATGCAGGATGCCATGAAATCCCAAGCCTGCAGGATTTTCCTTGCAGATAACTGGGTGTTTGTTGCCAATTTTTCGAAGTAAGAAGTCAGTTGTTTCTGTTTGTCTGGCGTGAGATAAGCCATCTGGGCAGTTGTATTTAAGCTTGCACCCAGGAATATTATCTCAATAGTTTTGATTTATTTTTGTTTATTGTGTACCCTAGGCAAATTAGTAATCTTTTTACAAACGCCAGATGCTTTAGAAGAATGTCTTTGTTCTCTGCTTGAATAAGGCAGTCGTCCAAGTAGGGATATATTTGAATTCCTCTGTCTGCAAAATGCAATTACTGGTGCCAGGCATTTTGTGAAGACCCTGGGCGCAGTAGATAAGCCAAAGGACAGTGCAGAGAATTGGTAGTGCATTGAGCCAGCCATGAATCCGAGGTATCTTCTGCAAGATTGTCTGAATGGGACATGCAGGTATGCCTCTTTTAGGTCCAAAGTTACGAGCCAAGCCTTCTTGCCCAGCATGGGCAGTAGCTGCTGAAGAGTCAACATCTTGAATTTTGGAACCTCCAGAAACGTGTTTAGTATTGACAGGTCCAGTATTGGTCTCCAGGTTTTTTCCTTTCTGGGCACTAAGAAAAGTCTGGAGTAAAATCCTTGCCCCTGCTCTTGTTGTGGTACTTGTTGAATGGCCCTCATGTCCATGAGGGCTGTAATTTGCTTTTGTGCCTCTGCCCACTGATTTTGTGGCAGGTCTGGCATACCTTTTGACCTTGGGTAGGGTGTGAAAATGGAACCTGTAGCCTTGAGACACTATGTTCAAGACCCATTTGTCTTGGGTAACCATTTGCCAATTTGATGAAAAAAGTGCTAGTTTTCCCCATAAGGGGGCTGTCAAAAGAAAAGTGCTTGGATCTGGCAGAGGAAAGTCATTGGGACTGTTTCCTGTAAGGTTGTGCTTTGTCTTCTCCGCTTTTGGAGGTAGGAGCACCCCATTGTTTAAGCCTGTATGAGCCCTGGGACTGAGATCTGCCTCTGGGATGCCTGTATCTGCCTCTTTGAGGTCTGTCTGACACTGGAAAGGACCACTTTTTTGAAGGCCAGTTCCTGTTAAATCTGGGTGGTTGCATCTGTAAGAAATCCTTAACTGTCTGCATGGATTTAGTTTTATCCTCCATTTTCTTCAACACCTCTTCTGCTTTAGCATCAAAGTATCATGCTGTAATGGGAAATCTAATAATTTTGCTTTAACATGATCAGGCAGATTCTGTTCCTTTAACCAAGCATGCCTTCTAATAACAGAACCTGTAACAGCTGCCCTGCATGAGGCCTCCAGCGAATCATAACCACATTGCAAAGTATGCTTACCCACTTGTTCAGCTGCATGCAATAAATCCTGCATTTCCTTGTTCTCTGAACATTCAGTATTTGTCAAAAATTTCTGTTTAAGCAGTTGACATTAAGTATTGCTGATATTTAAGCATATGAAACTGACAATTTAAAGCCCTTACAGCCAAGGTAGCAGAAGTGTAAACCTTTTTCCCCATCTGTCTAGTGCCCTAGAATCCCTATCAGAGGGGACAGGGTTTTTTGCAGTGGAAGCTTTGACCACTTTGGGACCCTGAGATATAGTTTCTGGGTCAGCAGTGGGGTTTTTATATAGGAATTTATGAGAAACTGGGACCCTGTAGTATCTGTCTGGCTTAGCAGGTGCAGGAGGTAGAGTCAGGGGCCAGGCCGGACACTGAAAATACATCATCTACAATGTCTAGAACTGGTGGAATAGCAAGGGGTCTGAGCTGAGGAAGCAGCAGAAAGTCTCTTAGCCTTTTCTTAGATTCAGAATAATCTTGGCTCTCCCAGTGGAAATGCTCCCTCATGGTATGCAGGGTTTCCACAAAAGAGTAATCCTCAGGAGGAGAGGCTGAAGGAATGGATTCTTCAGCTTCAGAGTCCTCATAGGGAGGCATGGAATAATCCTGTTCAGAAGAGGAATCAGAGGAAATAGAAACCTGATCAGAAGAATCATATGTCTCTTGCCTAGGCCTCTTATCAGGGGGGGGGGGGGATGGGAACCCCTGATCAAAGTAATTAGGTCTCTGGCCATTTTAAGCATCTGTTTTTTAGGCATGAAGTCTGAGTAGGAGAATGCTGTACTTGTTTCTTTGTCATTAGAGCCGTTTTAGTCTTTGTCTTGAAGATGGTTTAACATATAATTGTGTAGGTCTGAAGACACCCTCAGAAGCAGATGCCTGCTCAGCGGCTGAAGACCCATCTTAAGGAATGATTTCAGAGTGTCCAATACGTTGAGTATCCAGGGGCCCATTCGGCTCCACGTGGGAGTTGGAAGCGGCCTGTGGCTCTGAGGTAGCGGGCGCCAGGGGCTGCGAAAGCGCCTCACTGATGCCTGCTCAGCAGCTCCAGACCCATCTGAAGGAATGATTTCAGAGTGTCCAATACGTTGAGTATCCAGGGGCCCATTTGGCTCCATGTGGGAGTCGGAGGAGGACTGTGGCTCTGAGGTAGCAGGCGCCAGGGGCTGCGAAAGCTCCTGAGAACTGGCGACTGGCCTAACGGAAGCCTCGTTGGTTTTGGACCTCGGATGCCTATCCTTTTCCTTGTCCTTGCGTTTTTTGTAAACTCCAGTCGTAGGCTGTTCCGACAGCATTATATAATTAAATTTTTGGCCAAAGTAGTGAAATTCAAAATCAAACAGATGCTTAATAGTGCGTTGGTTAAATCTAGCACAAAACCGGCAGCTAGCAACGTTGTGATCAGGGCCTAGGTAAGGAATACAGTAAGAGTGAAAATCCTTATGAGGTATTTGCTTCCCACAAGAAATACAACTGTTAAATTTTTCTGACATCGGTCTGGAGCAAGAAAAAAAGTTTCCCCAACGGGGTACTTAGATTTAATGAGGACTTCAGTTCTGAAATTCGGATTTGAAAATCTCAGGAGTCGGCTGACCGGCACTTGCAAACTGTTTCTGCTTCGGGCACCACGTGGCAAGAAAGACTTAAGAAAATGGTGTTGGATGCCTGTTATATACCCCTGGCGCACTGACGTCAGGGAAGAAGCGACAGCAACTGACGCCAGACCAAGACTTTGGAAATCAGGCCGACTGCGGGACCGCCTGACGACAGGATACTTCAAGTGTGATGACTGCAGCAGGGTAACACGATGAACATCAGAAATTTCAGATCATCAGAAATTTCAGAATCCTGGTCAGAAGTATCATAAGCAAATTCAGTCCTAGGTCTCAGAGGGGGAAGGCTGGCTTCCCCTGATTAAAGTAATAAGGTCTCCAGCCATTCTTATCACTTGTTTTTCGAGCATAGAGGCCGGACCATACGGTCTGGGCATCGGTTTCCTAGGCATGGTTCGTGTTTTAGGCCTAGAAGAAGAAGATGGCATTGGTTTAATATGCAAGTCAGTAGGCCTGAATACACCCTCAGAAGCCGGGGCTTGAACAGCGGCTCCGGACCCATCCAAGGTAGACACATCCGCAGGTTCCACAGTTGAAGCATCTCGCAGCATACCGGACTCCGAATGGGTTTCAGTAGAGGCCTGCAAACCTGAAGTAGCAGGTATCAGGGGCTGTGAAAGCGCCGCACTGAGTACTGGCGAACTGGCGACTAGCTTAGGAAAAGCATCGTCGGCAGCTTTGTACCTATGCGGCCTGTCTCTGTCTTTATCTCGTCATTTTTTCGGAATATCTGTAGTCGGGTGGCTTACGGAAGACATATCTGGATACTTGAACCGAGTACCAAATTATTTAGAAACGAAAATGTACCAACGACGAATAGTTTGTGGTTTAAATAAGGCACAAAACAGACAGCGAGGTACGTCGTGGTCAGGGCCTAGGCAAGGAATACAGTACGAATGAAAATCTTTATGAGGTATTTGCTTTCCACAAGAAATCCAATTATTGGCTTTTACTGACATCTGTTTAGAGCTAGAAAAAGTTACCCAAACGGAGTACTTAGCTTTAGTTGAAGACTTCGGTTCTGAAACTCAAACTGAAATTTCAGGAGTCTGCCGACCGGCACTTGTGAACTGCTTCTGCTTCGGGTACCGCACGGCAAGAAAGACTGATGTAATGGTGTTGGCTGCATGCTTTACACCACTGACTACCTGACATCACAGAAGATGAGACCGCAACCGACGCAGGACTCAATACTTTGATAATCAGGCTGAATGAGGGCTATTGCAAGCAGATAACCCAAATGTGATTACTGCAACAGTGAAACACGAAGAACATCATTACCCAAGCATTCCCCTTAAATAGCCACCAGAGACAATAAGTCAATTAAAAAATCAATTACATACCATTATACGATTAAATAAAATACTTCCAGTTGATCTCACAATTAAGACCATGTGGAACCATAGTATTATATTTTAATATAAAGATTCTTTAAATAACAATTGGATCTTTTAACCTTTCTTCAACTCTTAAATTTTACAAATATTTTTTTTCTAAAGCAGTAGCCTGTAATAATTTATAGTCACTATTGTGACACTCTCTGAACTGGACAGCGATAGAAATTTCAATTTTACATTTTTTTAATGTCTGTAACATGTTCTTGCAGATGGCATTTAAACACTCAGTCTCACCTATATAGATATATATATATATATATATATATATATATATATATATATATATACACACACACACACACACACACACACACACACACACACACACACACACACACACACACACACACACACACACACACACACACACACACACACACACACACCAACCTACACGGACAATGTAAAGCATATACAATTCCTTCAGTAACACATGAAAAATTCTCTAATACACAAAAATTATTTCCAATTTTATCAAAAGTTTGAACAATCAGCTCACAAATTTTACATTTTCCACACGGGAAAGTTCCCTTTAACAAAGGATTTATTATAACACCCTTTACAGGGGCTATGAAATAAGATTTTACCAATCTGACAAACTAGTCCCTTTCTTAAATGAGAAAACAGGATGGTGGTTACATTCTTAGTTTTTTCCTCCCTTGCCAAAAATTTCCAGTAATGTTTGACCTGTTGTACCTGTTCACTAAGAACATATGTAATTACCACATATACATTATCTTGTGAGTGTATATTCCTATTTCCATATGTGCTATAGTGATATAGTAATACTCAAATTTTATCCAAGGCCTCAAAAATATTAAGCAATAAATACTCTCTACTTAAAAACATGTTAGAGGTAGATAAAAGTGCCTTGGACAAATCTTTTTTATTATCACAAATTCTATGTAGTCGTAAAAGTTCTCCGTATGGCAAAGAATTAATTAAATGCATAGGGTGGAAACTAGAACCATGTAGAAATTGCCCTCCATCCTGAAATTTTCTAAATACAGAAGTAGAAATTTCATTAGTTTATGTACCTACCAAGTGTACATCCAAAAAATCTATCTCTTTGCCAACCTGTAGACCATCAAAGGATAAATTATATTAATTACATTACAAATCTGTCACAAAATCCTGAACTTTCTCCATGCCATCCTGACCTACAAAGAGGAGATCATCAATGTAACTATAGTATTTAACTACATGTTTTTTGAAAAATTCATGTTGATAAATATATTTCCTTTCAAATAAAGCCATAAACAAGTTGACATAAGTGGGGGCAAAAGGTGCTCCCATAGCTGTACCTTGCAGCTGATGGAATACATGTTCATTGAAAGAAAAATAAATTTTTTAATCTAAATTCCACCCATTCAATAATGTAGTTTTACATGGGGCAGTCATCCAGAATACACTGGAAAGCTACAATACCATTCATGTGTTTAATATTCGTGTATAAACTAGTGACATCCAAAGTCATCCAGTAACGCTTAGAATTCCAATTAATTTCCATAATCTAGTTTCCCTTAGATGTCCTGCGTAAGCTAATGCATAGAAATGGGGAAGGAGGGAAGTGTTTTCAGGATCATACTTGGGTGCCCGGAGTTCTGTCTCCGAAGTCAGGGTAGTAGCTCCTGAAGCTAGAGAGAGATATGCCCACCCCCCCCCCACACTTGAGAGCAACCTTCCAGCCAATAGACTGAGTAAGAAGTCATACTCCAAGCTTATAGGGAGAGGGTTAGCAGTAAGGCTAAGAAGAAGAAAGTACCAAAGTAGGACTGATCAAACTGGTGCGATAAACAAGTCCAGCAGTTTTGTAACTTCTGGGTATTCTTGGGCAAGAGGGCATTGTTATGGAAGCCTAGACTCACTGTGTGCTTTCCCTAGTAGTGAAGAATTCTATCTGTGGGATTCTCCATCCCTAGGCCATGATGAAAAGAATCTCCTAAGCAACCACCACTTGAGGGTGCCTACAGGCTTCTGATTTTGTCCGTTTTTTGGCAGACCACCATCTGGATGAACAGAGTCCACCGGTGCCACCCCCTAGGGTTAGCAAAGGGTGGACTGCAAATCTATCCCCATAGCTAGATGGTGAGGGTAGGGATGGTTTTCTATCCTACATTTTTAGTGTCATATATGAGTGTGTAATTTACTGTGAGCACGAATAACACCGTTTGGTTATATTCCTGTTCAGGGTGCAAGAGAAGCTTTTTGAACCGAGTGAAGCTTCAATTGTCCAAGAGCTTAATCACTTCCTTTATGTTAGTACTAAATAAATGAAGTAGTCCTTGGAGGATTAATGTTTGTGAGCGGAAGGCTTGAGGTTAGAGGAAAGTCCTAGGCATACCACACATGAATGCCCTAGACAAGATACAAGTCTTTTTTGACCGAAGGAAGTTTTGACTGTTGGCCTCCTAACCTTGTGACGGTACCACAGATGTCTCCTCCTCATGGGCATCCCAGCTTGGGGAGCAGGGAGACGGAAGTGGCTAAAAAGGCAAAGTCGGACAGAGTTAAGAGAAGTTCCCACCTGTAAGAAGATTTAATTTGTAGAAGATGAGGTTATGTCTCCCTGTGTCCATTACACAAAGCATACTCAACTTTGGCTTTAGTTTTGAAACTGCTTCCTTTTGGGGTCACTTCTTTTTCCCCTTACCCAGGAAGTATGATCATCTCATGAGCAAGCACGCATCCATCAATTCTGCCTCCCAAGCTGGAAGGATTTATGTCACACGCCCAGCCTGTCTGCAATGCATTGAGGTGTTAAGCAGGGGGAGGAGCACCTTGCCTGAGGCAAGAAAGTTAGGGTCCAAAGGAGGCCCACCCTAGAACCGAAATTTGTTTGAGGGTAAACTTCAGATTTCGGGTTCCAAGCTGATTAGTAGGCCACCTTTCATAACAGGCTAATCTAGGTCTTCCTCAATTCTATTTCCCAAGGTGAGAAAGAAACTCTGCATCTTGGGTCGGTGAAACAAAACCTTACCCTGATACACCAAGTCCCAATCTTAGGGGTGCTGTGAAGCAGGTAAGGTCTGTTTGTAACCAATCCAAGCTGAGTAGTGCCATGCTAGTGGTCAAGTGCTGTGTTACTGCCTGGGGGGGGGGGGGGGGGCAACTGAAGCAGTCAAAAAGGGTAAGGTGCAAATAGTCAAAATATGGAGTTAGCTAAAGGCCCAGTAATCCTCAGCTAGATCCCCTACTGGGAAACAAGCAAGTAGTGTGCTTAGAGGACTAGGGTCCCTCAGGAACCCTTATAGTGTGGGACATCGTTTAAGAGAGGTGGAGGTTGAAACTCCTGCAAAGGGCAGACAGAAGTCCCAAGACTGAAAAAGAGAAAGGGGCAGACTGAAATTGATGTTCTCTCTCTTTTGGGGGGGGGGTGTCGGAAATGGAGGGGTATATGGTATGAAAGGATCATGACTGCATCCTCCCAGGGACCTACGAAGAGGAAATCCCTGGTGATGGGGTAGAAGAGTAGTCTTGGACAAGTCCCTCGTGCTGAGTGCAGCCCCTTAGCCTGTCAGCCTTTCTCTGGCCTTCACAGGGTCGGGAAGAAAAAGTGCAGAGCTTGGTGGAGTAGTTTCTGCTTAAACGTGGGGGCTGCACCTGCACAAGGGATTTGGTTGTCTATCTTGACTTAACTCTGTCCTCCACCCCTTTGAGAATAGTTACTGCTTGTGGGCCAAACTGTGACTCCTTATCTGAGGAACGTCCAAACGTTTCGACTTTACATGCTCTGGGAGGTCTTGTTCTCTTAGCCATGCATGCCTCCTAATGACAGACCCAGTGGCTGCTGCTCTGCTGGCAGTCTGTAAAGCATCAAACCCACAGCACAAGGAATGGTTAATCACTTGTGAAGTGGAACTTCAAATGTCAATTAATTCTTAAGATAACACCTTATTTTCAATGGTCAAAAGTTTTTGCTTCATCTGATCCAGCAGGGACTCTGTGTTTTATTAAGTGGAACTGGCAGTTCAATACCATCATAGATAGATTTGGCAAGAAGTATACACTTCTGCCACACTTTCAAGGGCTCTACCCTTCATTATCATTGGGTAGGGGATTCTTGGGATTGCTGGTTCTGAAAACCTAGAGTCCAGGACCAAAAATCTGTGGATATGCTGAAGGGTTACTGAAAGTGTGTATGTGAAGCCAAAACTGTAGAAACTGTCAGACTTTCTGGGTGCAGGGGGAAGGGAGTCTGGTCTCAAAAAGGATTCTATAATGACATACTCAACCACCTTCACTTTATTCTTCAGAAGAGGATAATCTTGTTCTTCCCACTGTAAAAGTTCCTCAAAGGAGTGTAAAGTTTCCCCAAAGGATAAGTCCTACAGAGGGGAGGTCGAAGGTAAAGTTTCTTCTGAATCAGACTCCTGAATGGGAGACGAGGAAGGGTCATCTGCAAAGGTTGAGCCCTCCTGATCAAAGTCCTGCCTGGCTCAAAGGGGTAAGAACCTCAGTAATAGTGACTTTACTCCCTTTCTCAGAGGGAGATTCAGGGGGAGGGGGGCTGCCCTTCACCAGGGACAGCAGGTCCTCTGCCAATTTAAACAATTTCTTTTGTGGCTGAGAACTGGAAGAGCTGTAAAGATGAGATTTCCTAGCTGTAGGTTTTTGTTTTGGCCTCAGGGCGCTGGAAACATGGACTCCTGAATACCTGTGAGGTAGAACGGTAGAGCTGTGTTCAACGGAAGCAGAGGCCTGCTTAGCAGTCTCAGACCTGACCGATGAATGGCGTTCAGCAAGTGATGATTGTGTACAGGGTTCCGACAGCAAACCGGTCTCTGAAAGGGTCTTGGTAGAGGCCTTACTTATTACCTCGACTGCAGGAGGGAACTGTGAAGGCACCTCACCAACTTCCATGACAACCAGTTGTAGTAGGCTATCTGATGGTGAACAGTTGTGTTCTGAAGGCCTAGGCTTAGGCAGTTTGTGTTTAGTCAGAAAGACGTTGAGATGCAGAACAGATAACATCCCACGCGGTGATCAAGGGACTACCTAAGAAATCTTGTTGAAATGTCCACTCTATGCCTAATAGTTACAGAGTTGAATTGGGCACAGAAATGACAATTTGGAGAGTCGTGTGAAGGGCCTAAACAAGCAACACAGAGGATGTGAAAATCACGGTGTGGAATTTTTTTTTACCACAACAAAGTCAGTTTTTAACTTTCTCTAACATTAGTTTTGAAAAAGGAAAAGATCCCCAACAGGGAACTTAACTTTAGAAGTTTTCACTCTGGCACGGACTAATGGACACATGTACAGCTTCATCTGCTTTGGGCTCCAACGGCAAGAAAGAACGGAGGTAATGACAAAGGCAGACTCCACTTATACCCTGGAGTACTGATGTCGGTCAAGGGCATCCCCCGATCATAGGAGGAGGAAAGACTTTTGAGCCGACCAAGGGCTTCTACAGCAGGAAATCCCAAAAGTCAGGACTGCAACAGTGAAACATGAAGAACATCTCAGTATCTTTTAATGTACCTCAGAGACTTGAGCACAACCCATTTAAAGAACTCATCCTGGAGATAGTGTCCCCAAAAGAAATCTCTTCACAGGGAGTATCAGGACTGGTAGATGCCTCGTCCTCTGACCCACATTCCAAAGGAGAAGGAATCTGAGAAGAGTAAGCAACAAATTCTTCATCCAAATACAGCTCCTTCTCAGAGGAGTAAGCAAGAGATTCCTCATCTGAATACAGCTCCTCTCAGAGGAGTCTTGTTCCATGGGTCTTTTCAGGAGAGTACAGGACCAAGAGAGGGCTGGAAAGTACAGTTGTGTACACTTAAAATAAATGTAGATGTTAAGAGTGCATTCACTGTTGCAGTCATCACATTTGGGTTATCACTGCGAGGGTAGCCCTCAGTCAGCCCGAATACCACAGGCTTAGTATTTCTGCATTGGTTGCTGTCGCTTCAGGACTGACGTTCGGTCGTCAATAGTATAAAGTAAGGCAGCTGACGCCATTACATCAGTTTTTCTTGCCCTGTCAGGAGCCCCCAAGTGGCAGCCAGGATATGGTGGAAGAACTCCACCAGTAGAAAGTAAATACCAAAAAGTTCCTTGTAAGGACAGACAGAGAGAGAAAAGGGGGGGGGGGGTGGAAGGAGGGAAAAGTACAGTTTTGTATCTACCATAAATGTAGATGTTAGAGTGTTCATACTGCTGCAGTCATTACACTTGGGTTATCCTGCCATCAGGCGGTCCCACAGTCGGCCAGAGTTCCAAAGTCTTGGTCCGGCGTCGGTTGCTGTCGCTGCTTCCCTGACGTCAGTGCGCCAGGGGTATACAAGATGCATCCGACGCCATTTTCTTCAGTTTTTCTTGCCCCAGATGTCAGGTGCCCCCAAGTAGGTAGGCAATACATACTGCTAATAAAAAATACACATATAAAATAAAAGCAATACCTTCAATTACAAGCAAATACACCACAAAGGTTGTATTGGATAGAAAGGTATAGATAAGTCCAGCTAGGACAGAGGGGATGGAGGGAGGGTAACCTGGACTGCAGCAGTGTGGACACTCTAACATCTACATTTATGGTAGGTACAAAACTGTACTATGTTCATCGTGTTACACTGCTGCAGTTATTACACTTGGGTAGAATCCCAAAGCTAAGGTTGGGTGGCTGGTCTATAAATAGTTAGGATTGGCTATGAGGCCCTGCAGAACTGCAGTGGCAAATCCTGCTCTGGATTTAAAGAGGCACGTGGTAATGCTTGGTAAAGGTGTGCACTGAGCTCCAAGTTGCAGCCTCCAAAATTTCCTTGGTAGGTACTCCTCTGAGAAAGGCTGTTGAAGTGGCTGTTGCCCTGGTGGAATGTGTTCTAATGTTATTAGGGACTGATTTTCCATGCTGTGTGTAGCAGTAACGAATACAGTGTCCTATCCATTTGGAGATGGTCTGCTTTGAGATGGCCTTGCCCTGTGATCCTGCAGCATATGCTACAAACAGTTACTCAGTTTTCCTGAAAGGTTTTGTTTTGTCCAAGTAAAAGCGTAGCTGCCTGTGTATGTCCAAAGAGTGCAGAAGTTTCTCCCCTTTATTCTGGGGGTTTGGATAAAAAGTTGGCAAATGGATGGTTTGGTTAAGAGCCACAAGCCACACTAGATACCACCTTTGGCATAAAGTTAGGGTTTGTCCTTAAAGAAACCCTGTCCTGATAAAAAAATTATAAAAGGTTCCACTGCCATTAATGCCTGTAGCTCTGAGACTCTTCGTGCTGAAGTTACTGCCAGGAGCAGAGCTGTTTTCCATGATAAAAATTTTAGATAGGCTGTATTGGCTGGCTCAAAAGGTGGCAGGGTTAATTTTTCCAAAACAAAATTGAGGTCCCAAGTTGGTGTTAGTGCTCTCTGGGGCAGTCTTATGTTTTTAGCCCCTCTGAGGTACTGCTTTAGCAAGGGATGAGAGAATAAAGGAGGATCCGTGTTGTAATGTGCTGAAATGGCAGAGGCGTGGATCTTAATTGATGAGAAGGATAGGCCTTTGTCCAGCATCTCAGTTAAGTATTGTAAAATCTGAGGAATGTTTGGGACAAGAGGGTCAATGTTTTGAGCCTGGTTCCAGGCGCAGAATCTCTTCCATTTTTCTGAGTAAGCTTTTCTGGTGCTAGGTCTCCTGGCCTCCAAAATGACATCCATAACAACTTTAGAGAGAGGTGTTGCCTGTTTGACTAATGAATCTGCCATGCAGCCAGGTTTAGGGTTTTGAGCTGACCGTGCAGGATCTGATTGTTTTGTTGAGACAGAAGGTGTGGAATTTGAGGCAAAATCCATGGTGGGCCTTGAGTTAAGTTCTTTAAGATTGGGTACCAGTGCTGGTGTGGCCAGTCTGGAGCAATCAGGATCATCTGTGGTTTTTCTTGTCTGGCTTTTAGGAGTACCTTTGAAAGGAAAGGCAGTGGTGGGAAGGCATAAACTTTTAGGTTTTTCCAGCTGAACGAGAGAGCATCCACTTTCCATGCTTGTGTAGGATAAGTCCTTGTGCAGAATTTTTCCACTTTCCATGCTTGTGTAGGATAAGCCCTTGTGCAGAATTTTTGTAGTTGGCAATTCAGTGGGGAGCAAAAAGATCTATGTCTGGGCATCCCCACTTTTGCGTCACCATGCTGAAGATTTGTGGATTCAATTTCCATTCGTGAGGGTCCATGATATTTCTGCTTAGATCGTCTGCCAGAGTATTTTTCTTTCCTGGCAGGAATTGTGCTTGCAGATGAACTTGATACGTTACAGCTGTGTTCCACAAGGTCATGACTTGCCTGCATAGGGAATAAGAATGAGTGCCCCCTTGCTTGTTTATGTACCACATTACTGTGGTGTTGTCTGTCTTTAATAATTGCCCTGGATGCAGAAGGTCCTTGAAAGCTGTTAGGGCATTTTGAACAGCCAACATCTCTTTTTGATTGATGTGAAGATGCATTTGGTCTGTGATCCACTTGCCCTGAATGCATTTTCCTGCCATGTGTGCTCCCCAGGCGTAATCTGAAGCAACTGTTGTTAGAGTCTGCCTGGCTGTGGGTAGAGTAAAAGGCTGACCCTTGTTTAGGTGACATGCCTGCGCCCACCATCGAAACTCCTGTTGTAGGCAGGGAATCATTGGTATTACTGCTTCCAAACTGTGAGAGTGCTGACTTCAAACACTTTTTAGGCACCATTGTAATTTCCTCATATGCAGTCTGGCATATGGTACTAGTAGTATGCAGGATGTCATGAATCCCAGGGCCTGCAGAATTTTTCTTGCAGGGAGATGGGACTTTTTTGCCAGTAATTGGAAATACTGAGTTAGTTGAACTTGTTTGCTGGCGTGAGATAAGCCATCTGGGCCGTTGTATTTAAGCTGGCACCCAGGAATATAATCTGTTGTGAGGGCACTAGTTTTAACCTCTTTTCGTTTACTGTGTACCCTAGAGAAATTAGCAACCTTTTTACAAATGACAGATGCTTTATAAGAATGTCCTTTGTCTCTGCTTGAATGAGGCAGTCGTCCAGGTATGGATACATTTGAATTCCTTTTTGTCTACAAAATGCAATTACTGGTGCCAGGCACTTTGTAAAGACCCTGGGCACAGTAGATAAGCCAAAGGGCAGTGCAGAGAATTGGTAATGCATTGTACCAGCTTTGAATCTGAGGCATCTTCTGCAATTTTGTCTGATAGGGACATGCAGGTAATGTCTCTTTGAGGTCCACAGTAACAAGCCAAGCCTTCTTGCCCAGCATGGGTAGAAGCTGTTGTAGTGTGAACATTTTGAATTTCAGAATATCCAGGTAAGTATTTAGAGTTGAAAGGTCTAGTATGGGCCTCCAGGCCTTGTCCTTTCTGGGGACCAGGAAGAGTCATGAGTAAAAACCTCGTCCTTGTTCCTGTTGTGGTACTTTTTGAATAGCTCTCATGTCTGCCCATTGATTTTGTGGCAGGTCTGGCATTCCTTTTAGCCTTGGTAAAGTGCGAAAGTAACCTTGAGACACAATATTCAGAACCCATGTCTTGCATGATTGTTTGTCAGTTGAGAAAAAAGTGCTAGTTTTCCTCCTAAGGGGGCTGCCAAAAGGGAAGTGCTTGACGTACAAAGGTGGAAGTCATTGGGACTGTTTCCTGTAAGGTTGAGACTTGTCCTGACCTCCTTCTGGGGTTGAGGTGCCCCACTGTTGTTGTCCGTTAGAGCCTTGTGGTTGAGATCTACCTCTTGGGCGTCTATCTGCCTCTCTGTGGCCTGTCTGACACTGGAAAGGACCAATTCTTAGTTGGCCAATTTCTGCTAAATCGAGGTGGCTGTACCTGTAAGAAATCCTTGACTGTCTGCATAGATTTAGCTTTATCCTCCATTTTCTTTAACACCTCTTCTCCCTTAACACCAAACAAGGCATCATGCTGTAAAGGAGCATCCAATAATTTTGCTTTAACATGATCAGGTAAACTCTGTTCTTTTAACCAAGCATGTCTTTGAATCACAGAACCTGTAACTGCGGCTCTACAAGAGGCCTCTAAAGAATCAAAAAGTACAGTTTTGTACCTACCATAAATGTAGATGTCCGAACTGGATAGCATCTGCAGTCATAACAAGTGGGTTGTCCTGTCGTCAGGCAGCCCTGCAGTCGGCCGGATTCCAAAGTCGGGTCGGCTTCGGCGGCTTCGCTGATGTCGCGCTCCACACGCCGGCATCTCTGTTGGTCTTCGGGTATAAAAGCATCAGCCGACGCCATTTTCCTCAGTGTTTCTTGCCCCAGATGCCAGTAGCCCTCTTGCAGGCTAAAAATTTGGATAGATGCCAATGTTTCCAAATAGATAGAGGTAAACACAGCAATAAGCATATATGTACATGTATACAAACAAATACACCATAAAGACTCCCCAACAGCTAGCTATTAGGAGGGTAAACACCCTAGGAGTACCACAGAGGGAAGGAGGAGGGTAATCCTGACTGCAGATGCTATCCAGTTCGGACATCTACATTTATGGTAGGTACAAAACTGTACTATGTCCTTCATGGATGCATCTGCAGTCATAACAATGGGTAGAATACCATAGCCAACTAGGGGAGGAGGATAAAAGTAGATTATGGTGTGTTTAGGATCCCTTGCAGTACAGCAGTGGCAAACCCTGCTCGGGATCTGGAATATAGAAGCAAATTATAATGCTTGGCAAATGTATGCACGGAGGTCCAAGTAGCCTCAATAATGTCTTTGGTTGCCACGTAAGAAGGCTGTGGTAGTGGCTGTTGCCCTTGTAGAATGAGGTCTTATGTTCTGTGGAATTGGTTTTCCATGGAAGGAGTAACAGTATCGTATGCAATTTCCTATCCATTTGGAGATTGTCTGTTTGGAAATAGCTTTTCCTTCCCTTCCTGTTGCATAGGCTACAAAAGTTGGTCAGTCTTTCTGCTATTTTTGTTCTGTCCAAGTAGTAGCGTAGCTGTCTATGTACATCCAAGGTATGCAGTATTCTTTCCCTCTGTTTTGTGGGTTGGGAAAGAAGGTAGGTAGGTGGATTGCCTGGTTTAAAGACACTCTGGATACCACCTTGGGCATAAATGTAGGATTAGTCCTCATGGACACTCTATCTTGGTGGAAGATTAGGAAGGGTTGCACTGCCATTAAGGCCTGTAGTTCTGAAACCCTCCTTGCTGAAGTAATTGCCAGTAGGAAAGCAGTTTTCCATGACAGGTGTTGTAGGTCTGCTGTTGCTGCTGGTTCAAAGGGTGATAGTGTCAACTTTTCTAGCACAAAGTTTAAATCCCAAGCTGGTAATGGTGGTTTCCTTGGAGGTTTTACATTCTTGATTCCTCTGAGGAACTGCCTGAGCAAAGGGTGAACAAAAACAGGTGGGTCAATGCTGTATTCTCCTGAAATAGCTGATGCATGTATCTTGATGGAGGAGTAGGACAGGCCTGAATGAAGAAGTTGGCCGAGATACTCCAGAATGTTAGGCATATCTATGTTTGACACATCTTTTCCTCTTTCCGTACTCCAAATGACAAACCTTTTCCATTTTCCAGCATAGTTCCTTCTTGTTGAAGGTCTGCGTGCTTCAAGAATAATGTCTTTAACTCTTTGGGAAAGTTCTGGATTAGCTGCTGCTATGTGATGCTCCATGCAGTCAGTTGCAACGTGTTAGGTTTGGATGTATGATGCTGTAGTTGTTCTGAGTTAACATCAAAGGCATCAGGGTATTGGCCACATATTGTTCGAGACATGCTCTTCAGTAGTGGGTACCAGTGTTGTCTTGGCCAGTTTGGAGCTATCAGGATTATCCTTGGGCGCTCTTCCTTGATTTTTAGTAGTACCTTGTGTATCAAAGGAAGAGGTGGGAATGCATATGCTGTTAGGCCTTTCCAGTTGAAGGAGAGTGAGTCCACTTTCCATGCTAGTGGGTGGAATGTCCTTGTGCAGAATTTTTGAGCTGGTGATTGAGAGGTGATACGAATAGGTCTATCTGTGGCATTCCCCATTTCTTGAGATGGTCTTGAAGATGTCCGGTGCAGCTTCCATTCGTGGGCATCAGTGGTTCTGCTTAATATGTCTGCTAGAGTATTGTCTTTCCCGGTACAAATATTGCCTGTAACTGAATGTTGTAGCTGAGTGCCAGGGTCCACAGCTCCAAGGTCATTCTGCATAGGGGTATGAATGAGTGCCTCCCTGTTTGTTGATGTACCACATGACTGTGGTGTTGTCTGTCCTTATCATCAACTGGCCCTCTTTGAGAAATGGTTTGAACTTTTGGATTGCCAGTTTTACTGCCAGCATTTCTTTTAGATTGATGTGCAGGTGAAATTGATCCTGTGTCCACAATCCTTGCGCATTTGTCCAGCATGTGGGCCCCCATCCTAGGTCTGAAGCGTCTGTTGTGATGGTCTGGCTTGGTTGACATCTGCGAAAGGGTAGGCCTGGGTTTGACTGGCATGCCTGAGCCCACCATAGGAACTCCTGTTTTAAGCATGGAATTAGTGGGATTTCTGTTTCTAGACTGTGTCTGTGTTGGGACCATAAATTCTTTAGGTACCACTGTAGTTTCCTCATATGTAGTCTGGCAAATGGGACCAAGATTATGCATGATGCCATGAAGCCCAAGGCCTGCAGAACTTTTCTTGCTGTTAACTTGTTCAGTCTTGTTAGTGCCAAGAAGTAAAGAGGAAGTTCTTTTGTTTTCTGTAGTCAGGAATGCCATTTGTTGTACTGTGTCCAATTCAGCCCAAGAATGTCCTTGTTTGGGATGGTATCAGCCTTGACTTTTGTAAATTGACTGTGTATCCCAGTCCTTGTAGCAAGTAAATGACCCTTTGTAAATCTGTTGTCAGCTTGCTTTTGTTGTCCCTTGTAGCAGGCAGTCGTCCAGGTATGGGTAAATTTGAATTCCTGTAGTCTGCAATGGGCGATTACTGATGCCAGGCATTTTGTGAATACTCTGGGCAGTAGATAAGCCAAAGGGCAATGCTGAGAATTGATAGTGCTCTGATCCTGCAAGAAATCTGAGGTATCTTCTGCAGATTGGTCGAATGGGGCGTGCAGGTATGCCTCCTTGAGATCTAGAGTTACCAGCCAAGACTCCTTGCCCAGCATGGGAAGAAGTTGCTGTAGGGTCAGCATTTTGAATTTTGGGACAATGATGTATGTATTTAAGGTGGACAGGTTAGAATTGGTCTCCAACTTTTTCCTTTCTTGGAACTAGGAATAGTCTGGAGTAGAACCCCTTTCCTTGTTCTGCTGTTGGCACTCTTTCCACAGCTCTCATGTTTGCTAACTCCATTATCTGGCGTAGAGCCTCTGTTTTTGATTTGGAGGTAGATTTGGCATTCCTCTTTTGACTGGTAAAGTGTGGAAGTGAAACCGTAACCTTGATCTATGGTTTGTAAAATCCACTTGTCTTTTGTTATGTAGTGCCAGTTCTTTGAAAATAAGGTTAACTTTCCGCCTAGAGGAGCTGCTATTTGTTCCCTGGTAGGCGGATTTAGGATTAAGTCACTGTGGTTGTGCTGATGTAGTGGCAGTGGCTGTGTCTGTGCCTCTGTTGTTACCTTGCCACTGTCGTCCTCTGTAGGCACCTCCTCTGGATTGGTTTCTGCCTCTGGAGCGTCTATTCCTGCCCCTTTGAAATTTTGTGGAGTCAGGAAAGGACCAATTTTTGGCAGGCCAGTTCCTGCTAAACCTTGGGGTTGAACCTGCAAGAAATCTTTAACAGTTTGAACAGATTTTGCCTTTTCTTCCATTTTCTTCATAACCTGCTGGGCAGGTGTACCAAACAAACTTGTCTTGTCCATAGGAGCATCTAGCAACTTAGCTTTAACATGATCCGGTAAAGCTTGTTCCTTTAGCCATGCATGCCTTCTTATCACTGTGCCTGTCATGGCTGATCTAAATGAAGCCTCCAGTGCATCATAGCCACATTTTAAGGAATGGTTGCTAACCTGTTGTATGTTATTTACCATCTCTAATACATATTTCTTATCAAGAGATTCATCAGTGGTTAGTTTTTAGTTAACTGATCAAGCATAAACTCTTGGTATTGTATCATGTGAAACTGACAGTTTAAAGCTCTAGCTGAGAGAGTAGCTGAAGTGTAGACCTTTTACCCCATCTGTCTAGTGACCTTGCTTCCCTTTCAGAAGGAATAGGGTTTTTAGCTGTGTGGCTACTGCCTTGGGAACCTGGGATATAGTTTCTGGGTCTGCAAGTGGGGCCTTGTAAAGGTGGTGATGAGTATCTGGCACCCTGTAAAATCTGTCTGGTTTGGCAGGGGCTGGGGTAAAGAATCTGGAGCGGACAAACATCATTGAAAGCAACATCCACCACAGAGAGAACAGGAGGTATAGCTAAGGGCCTGTGCTGTGGGAGGTGCAGAAAGGACCTAAGTCATTTTCTGGAGGCTGAATAATCCAGTTGCTGCCATTGGAACTGTTCTCATGGCATGCAAGGTTTCCCCAAAGGAGAATTCTTCTGGTGGGGAAGCAGTTGGAATGGATTCTTCAGCATCAGAATCTTCAAAATGGAGAAGGAGCCTCAGGCTGGTCAGTTATGTCTGATTCATCAGCAGAATCATCAGAAGACACTGGCTCAGGGGCTCTGCCCTAGGTCTCTTCTCTGGGGCTGAGAGGCCCTGTCTGGGTGAGATTGAGATCCTCTAATTAAAGAAATTAAATCTTCTGCCAAAGAAAGCATTTGAGAACTAGAAGAGGGCCTGGATGTGGTGGGTTTAACAGGCACTGTTTTAGTAGTCTTGGCTGCTTTAGCCCTGGCGAAGGCCTTAATGGACATGGCAGCTGGAGGCCTAGCAGCACCACGTGCTGGGGTAGAGACATCCAAGGGGATGGTGTCTGATAAGTCAACCACCGTAGTGGGTAAAATTTCTGAGGTCGATTCAAGAGTTGTAGCAGGGGCCTCAGTTGTAGAATAGGTTCAGCTGTACTTGAGCAGTTTTCTCGGTTTCGGCGAAACCGAGACACTCGCGTTTGCTTTACCGTGGTTTCGGCGAAACCGCGGACCCGAAGTGTCGGTCTTTATCTTTGCGTTTTTGGGGTAGTCGGAGGATCCGGCGGCATAATAAAATCAGAACCGAAAAACTGTTCTGCAAACTCCGACCGACGCCTAAGCGTTACGCCGGTTGAAAGAGCACAGGCGAACAGGCTGCTACGTCGTGGGCTGGGCCTAAACAAGGCAGACAGTAAGAGTGGAAATCTTTATGAGGTATTTGTTTCCCACAGGTTAAACAATTGTTAACTTTTTCTGACATCGGCTGAGGCAAGAAAGAGTCCCCAGCTTTAGAAGTCTTCAAGTAGTATTCGGTAGAAGTAATCTCTGGATCCGACCGACCGCACTTGCGAACAGCTTCTGCTTGCAAGAAAGACTGAGGAAAATGGCGTCGGCTGATGCTTTTATACCGAAGACCAACAGAGATGGCGTCGGTGGAGTGCGACATCAGCGAAGCCGGACCCGGACTTTGGAATCCGGCCGACTGCAGGGCTGCCTGACGACAGGACAACCCACTTGTTATGACTGCAGATGCATCCATGAAGGTCATCCACAGAGTATGTTTTCCCACATGTTCAACTGCATGCAATAAATCCTGCATTTCTTTACAGTCAGGAGCTTCTGAGCTTACAAGCATTTTCTGTTTTAACTGAGCCATTAAATATTGTTGGTACTTAAGCATGTGAAACTGGCAATTTAAAGCCCTTACTGCTAAAGTTGCAGAAGTGTAAACTTTCTTCCCCCATCTATCCAAAGCTCTGGAATCTCTGTCAGAGGGTAATGGATTTTTTGCAATGGAAGCCTTAACCCCTTTTGGACCCTGGGAAATAGTTTCTGGATCAGCAGAAGGGTTTTTATAAAGAAAATTGAGAGAGTCAGGGACTCTATAGTACCTTATCTGGCTTGGCTGGTGTAGGGGGCAAAGAATCAGGAGATAACCTGGATTCAGAGAACACATCCATCCACAATATCTAGCACAGTCAGAATAACCAGGGGCCTGTGCTGAGGCAATAAAAGGAAATCCCTGAGCCTTTTCTTGGATTCTGAATAATCCTGACTTTCCCCAATAGAAATGCTCCCTCATGGTATGTAAAGTTTCCCCAAAAGAATAATCCTCAGGAGGAGAGGCTGAAGGGATAGATTCTTCAGCGTCAGAGTCCTCATATGGGGGGTAGAGAGTATCCCTGGTCTGAAGAGGAATCAGAGGAAATAGAAACCTGATCAGAGTAATCAGTCTGTATCCTGCCTAGGCCTTTTCTCAGGAGGGGGATGGGAACCTCTGATTAGAGTAATGAGGTCTTCTCCATGCTTAAGATACAGATGCTTAAAATGGCCGGACTGTCCAGGAGAATGCTGTACTTGCTTCTTTGTCTTTAATGGTACTTTTGTCTTGGCTGTTGCTTTAATGGTAAGTTGTGAAGGTCTGAAAACACCCTCAGAAGCTGATGCCTGCTCAGCGGCTCTGGACCCATCTGAGGGATTAGTTTCCGTAGGCCCAATACCTTGAGTTTCCAGAGGCCTAGTTGTCTCCACGTGGGAGTCGGAGGTGGCCTGTGGCTCTGAGGTAGCGGGTGTCAGGGGCTGCGAAAGTGCCTCACTGAGAACCGGCGACTGGCCTAGAAGAGGTTTCGTCGGTTTTGGACCTCAGATGCCTGTCTTTATCCTTGTCTTTGCATTTTTTTCGGAATTGCGGTTGTCGGTTGATCCGACGGCATAGTATAATTGAACCTTCGGCTGAAGTAGTGCAAAGCAAAATCAAAACGTCGTTTTATAGTGCATTTGTTAAATCTAGCACAAATCCGACAACTAGTGACGTCATGATCAGGGCCTAGGCATGGAATACAGTAAGAGTGGAAGTCCTTATGAGGTATTTGCTTCCCACAAGAAATACAATTAACTTTTTCTGACATCGGTCTGAGGCAAGAAAAAAGTTTCCCCAACGGGGTACTTAGCTTTATTGAGGACTTCGGATCTGAAATTCGACTTCGAAAATCTCAGGAGTCGGCCGACCGGCACTTGCGAACTGCTTCTGCTTTGGGCACCACGCGGAAAGAAAGCCTGAAGAAAATGGCGTCGGATGCATCATGTATACCCCTGGCACATTGACGTCAGGGAAGAAGCGACAGCAACCGATGCCAGACCAAGACTTTGGAACTCTGGCCGACTGCGGGACCGCCTGACAGCAGGATAACCCAAGTGTAATGACTGCAGCAGTGTAACACTATGAACATCCAGGACTGTAACAGTGAATACACTAGAACATCTACATTTATGGTAAGTGTACACAACTGTATTATCTTCTTCGTGTTTCTCTGCTGCAGTCATCACATTTGGGTTGATTTCCAAAGCTGAGGAAAAGGGTGTAGACAGTCAAAAAGTACAGTTTTGTACCTACCATAAATGTAGATGTCCGAACAGGATAGCATCTGCAGTCCTAACAAATGGGTTGTCCTGTCGTCAGGCAGCCCTTCGGTCGGCCGGATTCCAAAGTCTGGGTCTGGCCTCGGCTGGTGTCGCACTTCACCCGACGTCATCTCTGCTGGTCTTCGGGTATAAAGGCATCAGCCGATGCCATTTTCCTCAGTGTTTCTTGCCCCAGATGCCAGTAGCCCTCTTGGATAGCTAAATTTTTGGGAAAATGCCAATGTTTCCCAAAAGGTAGAAGGCAAACACAAAAAATATGCATGTATGTACATATATACAAACAAATACACCATAAGAGATCCCCCCCCAGCTAGCTAATAGGTGGGCAATACCCTAGGAGTACCACAGAGGGGAAGGAGGGTGGGTAATCCTGACTGCAGATGCTATCCTGTTCGGACATCTGCATTTATGGTAGGTACAAAACTGTACTATGTCCTTCAAGGATGCATCTGCAGTCCTAACAAATGGGTAGAATACCATAGCCAAACTAGGGGAGGAGGAATAAGAATTATGGTGTACTTAGGATCCCTTGCAACACAGCAGTGGCAAACCCTGCTCGGGATCTAGAGTATAGAGGTAAGTTATAATGCTTGGCAAATGTATGCACGGAGGTCCAAGTAGCAGCCTCAATAATGTCCTTGGTAGCCACTCCTTGTAAGAAGGCTGTGGTAGTGGCTGTAGCCCTTGTAGAATGAGGCCTTATGTTCTGTGGAATTTGCTTTCCATGATAGGAGTAACAGAATCTTATGCAATTTCCTATCCACTTAGAGATTGTCTGTTTGGAAATTGCTTTTCCTTCCCTTCCTGTTGCATAGGCTACTAGTAGCTGGTCAGTTTTTCTATTGCCCTTGGTTCTGTCCAGGTAGTAGCGCAACTGTCTATGTACATCCAAGGTATGCAGCAGTCTTTCCCCTTTGTTCTGTGGATTGGGAAAGAAGGTAGGTAGGTGGATTGCCTGGTTTAGAGACAGTCTGGATACCATCTTAGGCATAAATGTAGGATTAGTTCTCATGGACACTCTGTCTTGATGGAAGATTAGGAAGGGTTGTACTGCCATTAAAGCCTGTAGTTCAAACCCTTCTTGCTGAAGTAATTGCCAGTAGGAAAGCAGTTTTCCAGGATAGGTGTTGTAGATCTGCTGTTGCTGCTGGTTGAATGGAGGGAGTGTCAATTTTTCTAGCACAAAATTCAAGTCCCATGCTGGTAATGGTGGTTTCCTAGGAGGTTTTACATTCTTAATTCCTCTGAGGAACTGCCTGAGTAGAGGATCTTGAGAAGACAGGAGGATCGAGGCTGTATTCTGCAGAAATAGCTGATGCATGTATCTTGATGGAGGAATAGGACAGGCCAGTATGTAGGAGCTCTGCCAAATATTCCAGGATGTTGGCAATATCTACTTTTGACACATCTTTCCCTCTTTCCGTACTCCAAATGACAAACCTTTTCCATTTCCCTGCATAGTTCCTTCTAGTAGAAGGTCTGCGGGCCTCCAGGATAATGTCTTTAACCCTTTGGGATAAAACTGGGTTAGATGTTCTTATGTAATGTTCCAGGCAGTGAGTTGCAGAGTTTTCAGGTTTGGATGCAAGATGCTGTAGTTGCACTGAGTCAACATCAAGGGAATCAGGGGTAGAGTCCACGTTTCCCCCCCGAGACATGCTCCTCAGTAATGGATACCAATGTTGTCTTGGCCAATTTGGAGCTATCAGAATTATCCTTGGCCGTTCCTCTTTGATTTTCAGTAGTACCTTGTGCATCAAAGGGAGGGGTGGAATTGCATATGCTGTCAGGCCTTTCCAATTGAAGAATAGAGAGTCCACCTTCCAAGCAAGAGGGTGATATGTCCTTGTGCAGAATTTCTTGAGCTGGTGGTTGAGTGGGGATGCAAATGGGTCTATTTGTGGCATTCCCCATTTCTTTGTGATGGCCTTGAAGATGTCCGGGTGTAGCATCCATTCGTGAGCATCCGAGGTAGTTCTGCTTAACATGTCTGCTAGGATGTTTTCTTTTCCCGGTACAAATATTGCCTGTAATTGAATGTTGTAGCTCAGAGCCATATTCCACAGGTCCAGAGTCATTCGGCATAGGGGGTATGAATGAGTGCCTCCCTGTTTGTTGATGTACCACATGACTGTGGTGTTGTCTGTCCTTATCACTTGGCCCTCTGAGGAATGGTCTGAAATTCTGGATTGCCAGTTTTACTGCCAGCATCTCTTTTTGATTTATGTGCAGGTGTAGCTGATCTGTAGTCCATAGGCCTTGAATGCACTTGTCCAGCATGTGTGCCCCCCAACCGAGGTCTGAGGCGTCCGTTGTGATGGTTTGGCTTGCTTGAATATTGTGGTAGGACAATCCTGGGTTTGCCTGGCATGTCTGAGCCCACCATAGGAACTCTTGTTTCAGGCATGGAATTAGTGGTATTTCGGTTTCTAAGCTGTGCTTGTGTTGAGACCATAAATTCTTTAGGTACCACTGTAGCTTTCTCATATGCAGTCTGGCATGGGGGACCAAGATTATGCAGGATGCCATGAAACCCAAGGCCTGTAGTACTTTCCTTGCTGTGAGATTGTTCTGCTTTGCTAGTGTCAAGAAGTACAAAGGAAGTTTTTCTTGTTTTTCTGCAGTAAGGAATGCCATCTGTTTTACTGTGTCCAATTCTGCACCCAAGAATGTTATTGTCTGGGATGGTATCAGTTTTGACTTTTTTAAATTGACTGTGTATCCCAGAGCTTGTAGTAAGCAAATGACTCTTTGTAAGTCTTGTGTCAGCTTGCTTTTGTTGTCCGCTTGCATCAGGCAGTCGTCCAGGTATGGATAAATTTGGATTCCCTGAAGCCTGCAATGAGCGATTACTGATGCCAGGCATTTCGTGAATACTCTGGGCGCAGTAGATAAGCCAAAGGGCAATGCTGAGAATTGATAATGCTCTGATCCTGCAAGAAATCTGAGGTATCTTCTGCAAATTGGTCGTATGGGGACGTGCAGGTATGCCTCCTTGAGATCTAGAGTTACCAGCCAATACTCCTTGCCCAGCATGGGAAGAAGTTGGTGTAGGGTCAGCATTTTGAATTTTGGAACAATGATGAATGTGTTTAAAGTTGACAGGTCGAGAATAGGTCTCAAACTGTTTTCTTTTCTTGGTACTAGGAAGAGTCTGGAGTAAAATCCCTTGCCCTGTTCTGTAGGTGGTACCCTTTCCACAGCTCTCATCTTTTTTAATTGAGCTATTTGTTTTAGGGCTTCTGACTTTTGATTTGGTGGCAGGTTTTGCATTCCTCTTTTTGCTGGTAAGGTGTGGAAATGAAACCTGTATCCTTGGTCTATAGTTTGCAAAATCCAGTTGTCTCTTGTGATAAAGTGCCAGTTTTTTGAAAATAAGGCTAACTTTCCGCCTAAGGGTGCTATTATTTGTTCCCTGGTAGGCGGTGTTAGAACCAAGTCACTGTGATTGTCCTGTTGCAGTGGTAGTGGTTGTATCCGTGCCTCGTTGGTTATTGCCTTGCCATTGGCCCCTGTAGGCACCTCCTCTGGGTTGGTTTCTGCCTCTGGAGCGTCTATTCCTGCCTCTCTGATTTTTAGAGGAGTCTGGAAAGGACCAATTTTGGAAGGCCAGTTCCTGCTGAACCTTGGGGCTGTACCTGTAAGAAATCTTTAACTGTTTGTACAGATTTTGCCTTCTCTTCCATTTTCTTCATTACTTGTTGGGCAGGAGAACCAAAAAGACTGACCTTGTCCATAGGAGCATCTAAAAGCTTTGCTTTAACATGATCCGGCAAGACCTGCTCTTTCAACCATGCATGTCTTCTTATAACTGTGCCAGTCATGGCTGATCTAAATGAAGCCTCCAGTGCATCATAGCCACATTTTAAAGAATGGTTACTAACCTGCTGAATGTTATTCACCATTTCTAGAACATATTTCTTATCTAAGGAATCATCAGATGACAGTTTCTTAGTTAACTGATCAAGCATAAACTCTTGGTATTGGATCATATGAAACTGACAGTTCAAAGCTCTAGCTGAGAGAGTAGCGGAGGTGTATACTTTTACCCCATCTCTCTAAGGACCTGGATTCCCTATCAGAAGGAGAGGGTTTTTAGCTGAGGTCGGCTACTGCCTTAGGCCCCTGGGAGATAGTCTCCGGATCTGCAAAAGGAGCCTTGTATAAGTGGTGATGAGTGTCCGGTACCCTGTAGAACCTGTCGGGCTTAGCAGGGGCTGGAGGTAAAGTATCAGGAGCAGTGCAAACATCATTAAAGGCATCATCCACAACAGGAAGAACTGGAGGTATAGCTAAGGGCCTATGCTGTGGTAAGTGTAAAAAGGTCCTAAGCCTTTTCCTTGAATCTGAGAAATCTTGTCCCTGCCATTGGAATTGCTCTCGCATGGCATGTAAGGTTTCCCCAAAGGAAAATTCCTCTGGTGGAGAGGCAGAAGGAATAGATTCTTCAGCATCAGAATCTTCATAAGTAGAAAGAGGAGCCTCTGGATGGTCTGTAATGTCTGAGTCTTCAGAAGAGTCATCTGAGGAGCCTGGCTCAGGGGCCTCTACTCTGGGTCTCTTGCCTGGAGGTTGTGAGGCCCTGTCTGGGTGAGATTGGGATCCTCTTATTAGAGAGATGAGATCCTCTGCCAAGGTAAGCATTTGTGAACTGGAGCTGGGCCTGTGAGAGGGGGGCTTAACAGGCACTGATTTAGCAGTTTTGGCTGCTTTAGCCCTGGCAAAGGCCTTTATAGACATGGCTGCAGGAGGCCTAGCAGCACCACGTGCTGGGGTAGAGACATCCAAAGGGATGGTGTCCGATAACTCTGGGGAAACCACAATTGTAGGCAAAATTTCAGAGGCCAATTCAGCTAGGGTAGAAGGACCTGGATTCCCTATCAGAAGGGAGAGGGTAGTAGTCATGGATTCGGCTGTAGATTGAACCGTTTTGCTCGGTTTCGGCCGAAACAGAGACACTCGCGGTTTGCTTTACCGTGGTTTCGGCCGAAACCGCGGACCGCGAGTGTCGGTCCTTTTTGCGTTTTTAACAATTTGGGTAGTCGGAGGATCCGGCGGCATAATGTACGCAAAATCTGAGCCGAAAACTGTTCAGCAAACTCCGACCGGCGCCTAAGCGTGTCGGTTGAAGGAAGCACAGGCTAAACAAGCTGCTACGTCGTGGTCTGGGCCTAAACAAGGCAAACAGTAAGAGTGGAAATCTTTATGAGGTATTTGTTTCCCACAAGTTAAACAGTTATTTACTTTTTCTGACATCGGCTGAGGCAAGAAAGAGTCCCCAACGGGGTACTTAGCTTTTAGAAGTCTTCGAAGTTGTATTCGGTAATAGTAATCTCTGGATCTGACCGACCGGCACTTGCGAACAGCTTCTGCTTCGGGCACCACGCGGCAAGAAAGACTGAGGAAAATGGCGTCGGCTGATGCCTTTATACCCGAAGACCAGCAGAGATGACGTCGGGTGAAGTGCGACACCAGCCGAGGCCAGACCCAGACTTTGGAATCCGGCCGACCGAAGGGCTGCCTGACGACAGGACAACCCATTTGTTAGGACTGCAGATGCATCCTTGAAGGACATCTGGGGGTTGGCTAGGATGCCCTGCAAGACTGCAGTGGCAATGCCTGCCCTGGATATGGAGAAGATAGGCAGGTGGTAATGCTTGGTGAAGGTATGAACAGATGTCCATGTTGCAGCCTCCAAAAAGTCCCTGGTGGGGACTTTTCTGAGGAAATCTGCAGAGGTGGAGGCTGCTCTGGTAGAGTGAGTACTGACTCCCTTAAGGGAAGGTTTCCCATGTTGCTTGTAGTAGCAATGGATGCAATGCGCTATCCATTTGGAAATGGTTTGCTTGGATATGGCTTTTTCCTCTGCTCCTGCAGCAAAGCTGACTGAAGTACAGTTTTGTACCTACCATAAATGTAGATGTTCGAGTGTTCACCCTGCTGCAGTCATCACACTTGGGTTATCCTGCCGTCAGGTGGTCCCGCAGTCGGCCTGAATTCCAAAGTCTTGGTCTGGCATCAGTTGCTGTCGCTTCTTCCCGGACGTCAGTGCGCCAGGGGTATTTAAGAGGCATCCAACGCCATTTTCTTCAGTTTTTCTTGCCTCAGATGTCAGGTGCCCCCAATAGGTAGGCAAAATATATATGATTATATAAAAATCAAACAAAACCCTTAGGCACAAGCAAATACACCACAGAGGTAGTATAGGAAGAAGTGGTAGAGATAAGTTCAGCTAGTTCAAAGGGGATGGAGGGAGGGTAACCTGGACTGCAGCAGGGTGAACACTCTAACATCTACATTTATGGTAGGTACAAAACTGTACTATGCTCATCGTGTTAACCTACTGCAGTCATCACACTTGGGTTGAATCCCAAAGCTAAGGATGGGAGGTGGAATCAAACAGGGTTAGAAGAAGCTAGTAGGCCCTGCAAAACTGCAGTGGCAAAACTTTTAGTTATGTACTTACCATAACTTTAGATGTATGGGATCCATCTCGCCTACATTCTGTACTGATGGGGTTCGGAGCCGATCCTCGGCTCCGACTTGGCACGCTATACTATAGAACGAAGTCTCTTATTGGCTGAGCTATCCCACATCCCAGGATGCACCACCACTGCTTCCCCAGACCTTGTTTGTCCGCACACATGCACACACACATAGACTGTTGATATAATATTGCCACACACATAGACTGTTGATATAATATTGCCAGGTGTTTCAAGATGAAACAGCTGAACTCAAACCGTCCGGTCTCTTCTGATCTCCAAGGCAGGGGGAAGGAGGGTGGGTTATTAGGAATGTATGCGAGATGGATCCCATACATCTAAAGTTATGGTAAGTACATAACTAAAAGATGTAATGTGATCCTATCTCGCCTACATTCTGTACTGATGGGACAGCGTCCCTAGCACCGGATTCCTGGGTGGCTCACTGGAAAACACTCCTGAGAACTGTGGAACCGAAGGAAGCTCACCCCCGAGATGCCACGTCCAATTTGTAATGAGAAATGAAGGTGTGAGAAGACCACGTAGCCGCAGCACAAATATCACTAATGGCAAGCTTGGAATGAAAAGCTGCCGAAGTAGCCATAGCCCTGGTAGAATGAGCTTTCACTGTAGCTGTAAGCTCTTTATTAGAAATGAAGTAAGTATGACTGATACAGTCTCTGATCCACTTGGCAACAGTGACTTTCGTGACGGCTTTGCCCAATTTATTGTCCGAAAAGGACACAAACAACTGATCTGTTTTCCGTGCTTGGTGCGTCCTATCCAAATAGAAGCGTAATTGTCTGTGAACATCCAAGGTGTGAAAGATGTATTCCGCTCCGAGTACTTTGGGAAGAAAACTGGAAGTTCCACTGATTGTTGCAGACAAAAACTAGGACAAACCTTAGGAACACAGGATAGGTTCGGTCTGAGGGATACTCTATCCTTGTGAAAAACCAGGTATGGTGGTTTGACACATAGGGCTTGAAGTTCCGAAACTCTCCTGGCTGATGTAATTGCAACTAATAAAGCAGTCTTCCAAGAAAGAAATTTTAAGTCACAAGTTGCTGCCGGTTCAAAGGGGGAAGAGGTCAAAGCACCTAACACCACATTAAGATCCCACGGTGGAGCGGGATGAGATATCGGGGGCCGTAGCAGCCCAGCACCTTTCATGAAGGCTTTACACAACTTGTTGCTCATCAAAGGTGGTTCTATGCTCTCATGAAAATTGGAAATAGCTGCCAATTGAATCTTGATGGTAGAGACTGAAGAACCTTGATTGAACAGAGAAGCTAAAAACTTCAGAACCTCTGACACCGGGACTGTTATGGGGTCTAATCCTCGGAGTTGGGCCCAAATAGCAAATCTCTTCCATTTGCTGCTATACATTTTCTTAGTAGAAGTCTTGTGGGTCGAGGACAAGATATGTATGACTTCCGGGTCCAAAGCATGGTTCCTGACTATGGTCGGAAGAGGAGGAGCCAAGCTGTTAAGTTCAACGAGTGTAGGGACTGATGAAGCTGTCCCGACTGATGGGTCAAGAGATCCGGAACTTGGTCCAGGAACCATGGACCGTCCAGTGCATATTTCCGAAGAAAGGGAAACCAGACTTGACGAGGCCAGTATGGGGCAACTAGAATCATTTTGCTCTCCAAGCGAATCGCCTTCTGGATCACCTTGGGAAGAAGGGGAACCGGTGGAAAGGCGTATAGCAGACCGGTGGGCCAAGCTTGGACTAGGGTCCTTGGGAATCTCCCCCAGAACTGGGGTGAGAGAGAAGAACTGTTGGCATTTCGTGTTGAGGGGGATTGCAAAAAGGTCGCAACAAGGAGTTCCCCATCTTCTGAAAATATGAGTTGCCACTCTGTCGTTCAGAGACCACTCGTGAGGGGAGAGAATAGTTCTGCTCAGTCTGTCGGCTATCACATTGGATCTCCATGGAATGTGTGTTGCCACCAGAAAACGTTTGGTTGCAATCGCCCAATCCCATACCTTCATGGCCTCTCTGCAAAGGGGGTAGGATCTGGTCCCTCCCTGCTTGTTCAGGTACCAGACTACTGACATGTTGTCGGACTGAATAGCAATCATGCCCTGGGGGAGGTAACTGTGTAGTGCTTGCAGCGATAGAAGCACCGCCCTCATTTCTAGTATGTTGATGTGGAGGAGACTCTCGGAGTGCCACTTGCCTTGGACTGACCTGCCCAGGTAATGCCCCCCCCATCCCGTCTGGGAGGCATCCGTAGTCAATGTGGCCACTGGAAGTGGTGGAACGAAGGGTCGCCCCTGATCCAGGTTGGAGGAAAGAAGCCACCAACGAAGGTCCTGTTTGCACGTCTCTGTGATCAGAATGTGGTGACAGAGGGAGATCCTGATAAGACCACTGGACTGACAGGAGCCACTGGAGAATCCTCATATGTAACCTTGCCAAGGGGACTAGGAGAACGGTGGCCGACATGGAACCCAACAGTTGTAGGACCATCCTGGCTGGGGCTCGACTTTTGAGGAGCAAGGCCCGAACTTGAGAATGTAGTGTTTCTATCCTCTCTGTAGGAAGATAGACCCGCATTTGCTTTGAGTCTATCTCTACTCCGATAAACCGAATGCGCTGAGATGGCAGCAACACGGACTTTGTCCAACTGAAGGCGATTCCTAGAGAGTTGCCTAGAGATAAGGTGGCTGCTAGGTTTTGCAAGAGTAGATGCCTGGAGGTGGCAGTTAGGAGCCAGTCGTCTAGGTATGGAAACACCTGGAATCCTAGACTTCTCAGGTGAGCAGTCACCACCGCCAAACATTTGGTGAACACCCTGGGGGCTGTGGTGAGACCAAAGGGCAGTGCACGGAACTGGAAATGACTGTCTCCCAGGCTGAAGCGCAAGTGTCTCCTGGACGCCTGATCTATCAGGATGTGATAATAGGCGTCCTTTAGGTCTATGGAGCACATCCAAACACCTTTCTCCAGCAGCGGGAGAATGGATTGCAAGGTGACCATCCGGAACTTGGACTTCTTCACTGATCGATTTAGCTTGCTGAGATCCAAAATGGGCCTCAAGTCCCCGGTCTTTTTTGGCACCAAAAAGAATCTTGAGTAAGTCCCTAATCCGGTCTGGCCAGCGGGGACAGGTTGGATGACTCCTTTTTGAAGCAGCTTTGAGATTTCGATGACTGCAAGATCCCGTTGACTGGGTGGCGGGTCCGGGATTTTTTGGGATGGAGGGGGGGGGGGTTTGAGAAAAAGGGATGGTGTAACCTCCGGCGATGATTCGGAGCACCCATCGGTCCTGAGTGATACTCTCCCAGGCCTTTAGGTGCTTCGAAAAATGACCCCCGACTGGCTCCAGAGCTGCACAGTCGGGCAATCCTTCAGGGATGCTGGAAGGTTGAGGAGCCACGAAAGGACTCGCGGTCTCCAGTGTTGCAGGGGCCTCCGCCGCCTCTGGGACGGCATCTTCCTGAAAAATTTCCCCCTCCTCTGCCTCTAGAAGGGTGATCGCTCTGCTGTGAAGAGTAAGGCTTTTGAGATTTACGGAACCACATTTTCCCCCCTCTTCTAGCCTTGGGATAAGGCCTGAAGGGAGTGGAAAACCGTGCCCCTACAGCAGTCAAAGTCTTACCCTCTTGTTCACAGCGAGTCAAGGTGTCCTTTACCTTGGGTCCAAACAGAGAGGACCCATCAAAGGGAGCGTCGGCAAAGGAAGACTTGAAGGCTTCCGCAAAATGACACAGGTGAAGCCAGGCTCATCTCCGTAGAGCAACACCTGTTCCCACCGCTCTGCTCGCCCCCTCGGCTGCATATGAAATGAGCCTCATGGACGAGTTCGATAACTATGATAGGGTAGCCAGCTGAGAGCTAACCGTCTGGGCAAACTGCTCAGGTAAGTTACCAGAGAGGGTATCTGAAAGTTCCTTGACCAGATCCCTCTGAAGTCTGGTGAAGTGCGTCAGATAATTCAGAGACCTTAAAGTAAAGGTTGCTGAAGTAAGGGTGCGCTTCCCGTACCGATCCATGCTCCTGGACTCTTTATTAGGAGGATGGACGGACGTTGAAGTCTCTGCCACATCTTGTTGGGTAGCAGATGCCACCACCAGGGCATCTACAGCCACACCTTTGGAGAGAAAATCCTTTCGGGGCTGAAAGAAATTTATTGGGGCGAGCTGGCACCGGTTCCACAGAACCCGGGTGTTCCCACGCCCTTCGACAGATCAAATCCAGAAGCTCATCGAAGGGCGGAGACACCCAGGAGGCAGAGGGCTGAGCCCCGAAGGCCTTGAGGAATACCGACTCCTCAGCGGAAGGGGGTTTGGACTGCCAGTCACCTCGTTGCTTCAGGATTTCCAAAATGTCCGCAAAGGAGACATCATCCGAGGACGACTTGGGGGACCCCTCCGCATCATCGAGGTCGGTGTCCAAGGTGAGAGACTCGTCAGGGGAGTAGACGTGCTTCCTCTTGCACTGTCTCTTCCTTGGAGGTTCCTCCGAAGACGCTTCGGAGGGACCTTCAGGAAGGAGGGAACCCCTGATGGGGGTGGCCTCAGGCCCCAGGGCTCCGCTGTCTTGAGACAGGGGGACTACAAAGGAACCAGTCTCCGTGCCAAGGGAAGGTGCCGGTGAGACGGTGGAGGTGGCCAAAGAAGATTTGGCCAAAGCACTCCTCATGGCCCTGAAGGCGGGACCCCCGGAATCCTGGGAAGGTCCGACCCCCGAGGCCACAACAGTAGACGGCACTCCCGCAGCCGACGCACCAAGAGGGAGGCTCGGAACCGAAAACATCGGTCCCGAAGCGTCACCCCCGGGGCCAACAGAGGAGGTCCATGTACCGAACTCCGACCCGAAGGGCAGGATTGGAGTAAGGGTCGGAACCGACCCGAAAACCTCCACTGGCACAGACTAACGGTGCCGAGGCTGTTGGAGGAGGAACCAAGACAACAGGGTGGGCAACCGGCTCCGGCGCCGACTGGGCTGGAGCCGAAACCAACTTTTGGAAGACTGGAGACTGAAACAGCCTTTGAAGTACCCTGTCTATGTCCGAATCCAACATTCTCGAAGACCGAGAAGAGATCGAACGAGTTCGAGTCGACTTCTCCACCGGTTCCGAAGGACTGGGGGACCGGCTCCGAATAGTCTCGATAAATATCGGTGCCGAGGGAGACTCCACAACCATTGCAATTCTCGGGCGAAGTGGACTTGGCCAAAGGGAAGAGTCTGAGCGGGCAACTCATCGGCTCAAGACAGTGGAGCCGATGAAGGTGACCCGCCTCAAGCTCTAGCCGGCTCGAAGCCAGAGGAGTCTAGGCTGGAGGCATCGAGGCAGACCGTTCCGCCCTCGGCTCCGAAGTCCGTGGAGCCGATGGAGAAGCCTGCAGAGATTTCTTTGTAGCCGGTTCCAACGGGCTGGTCGGAGCTGACGATTTCTTCTTCTTAGAAGGTGAAAAGGAAGAAGATAAAGCCTCCTCAAAGGAAGGGGTGATAAGCCCTTTTAAAATAAATTTGTTTTTCCTCTCTTGGAGGACACGGGAGGAAAAAGCGTGACAAACGCTGCATGACTCCTGAAGATGCTTAGGGCCTAAACAATAAACGCACAAAGAGTGATCGTCCGTAATGGACATTTTGTAACTGCATTTAGAGCATTTCTTGAATCCAGATGGTCTGTGCTCTTTCGACATGTTGACCCAATCACTACCACAGAAAAAATCTTTTAACAAAAATTTTGCTTAAAGAAGTGTAACTGAGGACAAGACCCCTCTAACAGAAAACGGGATTACTTGACCGAAACTAGACTACAATACCACAAAAAGACTCACACTAAGTTTCAACCACGCGCGAGGGCAAGGCCCCTCTAACTTAAACGGGATCCTTTCCCTCAAACTGATGATAATTTCACCACAAAAAATAACTCAAACACAGTCAGACAACAACGATAGCTGTTAAAACAGCTTTTGGGTAGATTAGCCAAAAATTCCTGACAGAATTTTTTAAAGAAATAAGCACTTAGCTCAGCCAAGTCCGAGACCACGTCTTTGCTGTAGAAGCGGCAAACGAGATCTGGGGAAGCAGTGGTGGTGCATCCTGGGATGTGGGATAGCTCAGCCAATAAGAGACTTCGTTCTATAGTATAGCGTGCAGAGTCGGAGCCGAGGATCGGCTCGGAACCCCATCAGTACAGAATGTAGGCGAGATAGGATCGCATTACATCTAGCTCTAGTCTTAGAGTATAGAGGTAAATGATAGCATTTGGTGAAGGTGTGCACTGAACTCCAAGTAGCAGCTTCCAGAATGTCGTTGGTTGGCACCCCCCTGAGAAAGGCTGCTGATGTAGCTGTAGCCCTGGTGGAGTGGGCCCTAATGTTAGCAGGTACTAGTTTCCCATGATGTGTGTAGCAGAAACGTATGCAATGTCCTATCCATTTTGAAATGGTCTGTTTTGAGATAGCTTTTCCTTGTGATCCTGTAGCATAGGCTACAAAAAGCTGGTCAGTTTTTCTGAAAGCTTTAGTTTTATCCAAGTAGTAACGTAATTGCCTGTGAATGTCCAAAGAGTGCAGGAGTCTTTCTCCTTTGTTCTGGGGATTTGGGAAGAAGGTGGGCAAGTAAATGGTTTGGTTTAGGGCCACACTGGATACCACCTTTGGCATAAAGGAAGGATTAGTTCGTAGAGAGACTGTCTTGATGAAAAATGATGAAAGGTTCCAGTGCCATTAGAGCCTGTAGCTCTGACACTCTTCTAGCTGATGTTATTGCTAGTAGTAGGGCAGTTTTCCATGAAAGAAATTTTAAATCAGCTGAAAAAGCTGGTTCAAAGGGCGGCAGTGTAAGCTTTTCCAGAACAAAGTTGAGATCCCAAGTAGGTGTTGGAGCTCTCCTTGGTGGTCTTAAGTTCTTAGCCCCTCTGAGGAACTATCTTAGGAGTGGATGTGAAAATAAAGGAGGATCCATGCTGTAATGCGCTGAAATTGCGGAGGCGTGGATCTTAACAGATGAAAAGGAAAGTCCTTTGTGTAACATCTGAGTCAAATATTGTAGAATCTGAGGGATGTTTGGATCAAGGGGGTTTAGGCCTTTAGCCTGGTTCCAGGCGCAAAATCTTTTCCATTTGTCTGAATAGGTTTTCCTGGTGCTGGGCCTTCTGGCCTCCAATGACATCCATAACAGCTTTGGATAAAGGTGTTTGTTGGTTGTTTAGGTAATTTACCATGCAGCCGGGTTTTAAGTCTTGAACTGGCTGTGTAGAATCTGATGGTCTTGCTGGGTGAGCAGGTAAAGAATTTGTGGCAAAATCCATCGTGGGCCGTGGGCCATATTCCTTAAAATTGGATATCAATGTTGGCATGGCCAGTCTGGTGCAACAAGTAGTACTCGTGGCACCAGTAATCTGACTTTCAGCAGTACCTTTGCTAGAAGAGGCAGTGGAGGGAAGGCATAAACTGTTAATGTTTTCCAAATGAATGAGAGGGCGTCCACTTTCTAAGCTAGTGGATGGAAGGTCCTTGTGCAAAAATTTTGAAGTTGGTGGTTGTGGGGGCTTGCAAACAGATGTCTGGGCGTCCCCATCTTTGAACTATCATTGCAAATACTTGTGGATCTAGTTTCCATTCGTGTGGATCCATGATGTTTCTGCTTAGGTCACCTGCCGATGTGTTTTTCTTTCCTGGCAGGAATTGTGCTTGTAACTGAACCTGGTAAGTGTGCAGTGTTCCACAAGGTCATTGCTTGCCTGCATAGAGGATAGGAATGTGCCCCCTTGCTTGTTTATGTACCACATAATTGTGGTATTGTCCATCTTTATTAGCAGTTGTCCTGGACGTAGAAGGTCCTTGAAAGCTGTTAGGGCATTCTGCACTGCTAGCATTTCTTTTTGATTGACATGCAGATGCCTCTGATCTGTAGTCCATTTGCCCTGAATGCACTGTCCTGCCATGTGTGCTCCCCAGGCATAGTCCGATGCATCTGTTATAGTTTGCCTGGCTGTGGGAAAGGTGAAAGGCTGACCCTTGTTGAGGTGACATGCCTTTGCCCACCACAGAAATTCCTGTTGAAGGCAGGGAATGAGTGGTATCATTGTTTCCAAGCTGTGGCTGTGCTGAGTCCATACACTTTTCAGGTACCATTGTAATTTCCTCATATGCAGTTTTGCAAATGGTGTTAGAAGAATGCAAGATGCCATGAATCCCAAGGCCTGCAGAATTTTTCTTGCAGGGAGTTGGGTCTTCGTTGCCATTATTTTGAAATATTGAAACAGCTGTCGTTACTTGTCTGGCATGAAGAAAGCCATCTGGGCCATTGTATTCAAGCTGGCACCCAGGAATATTAGGTCTTGTGAGGGTACTAGTTTTGATTTCTTTTCGTTTACTGTGTACCCTAGGCAACTTAGGTGTTTGACAAATGCCAGACACTTTAAAAGAATGTCCTTGCTTTCTGCTTGAATAAGGCAGTCGTCCAGGTATGGGTATATTTGAATTCCTCTTTGTCTGCAGTATGCAATTACTACTGCCAGGCATTTTGTGAAGACCCTGGGCGCAGTAGATAAGCCAAAGGGCAGTGCAGAGAATTGATAATGCGTTGAACCTGCAATGAAGCGAGGTATCTTCTGCAATTTTGTCCGATAGGGACATGCAGGTATGCCTCCTTGAGGTCCAAAGTGACTAGCCAAGCTTTCTTGCCCAGCATGGGAAGAAGCTGCTGTAGTGTTAGCATCCTGAATTTTGGTACTTGCAGATAGGTGTTCAGAACTGAAAGGTCCGGAATGGGTCTCCATGCTTTGTCATTTCTTGGGACTAGGAAGTGTCGAGTAAAATCCTTGCCCTTGCTCCTGAGCAGGTACCTGCTGAATGGCGTTCATGTTCATGAGAGCTGTAATTTGTTTTTGCGCCTCTGCCATTGATTTGGTGGCAGGTTTGGCATTCCTTTGATCCTTGGTAAGGTATGAAAGTGGAATCTGTATCCTTGGGAGACAATGGTTAGAACCCATTTGTCTTTTGTGATGATGTGCCACTTTGTCTGCAAAAAATGCTAGTTTTCCTCCCAGGGGAGTTGCCAGGAGAGATTTGCTTGGTAGTGTGAGGATATAGTCATTGTGTTTGTCTTCTGCAAGCCTCGGGCCTGTCTTCTCCTCCTTTCTGGGTAGTAGAACCCCATTGGCGAGGTTTGTAAGGGCCCTGTGACTGGCCTCTGCCCCATGGGCATCTGTATTTGCCCTTCTGTGATCTGTCTGAAGCTGGAAAGGACCAGTTTTTTGTTGGCCAATTTCTGCTGAAACGAGGGGGTTGTACCTGCAAAAAATCCTTGACCGTTTGCATAGACTTTGCCTTATCCTCCATTTTCTTTAAAACCTTTTCTGCTTTGACACCAAATAATACATCCTGTTGTAAAGGTGCATCCAATAATTTTGCTTTAACATGGTCAGGGAGGGTTTGTTCTTTTAACCAAGCATGTCTACGTATAACAGAGCCAGTAACAGCTGCTCTACAGGAAGCTTCCAATTAATCAAATCCGCATTGCAAGGAATGTTTGCCCACCTGTTCAGCTGCATGCAACAGATCCTGCATTTCCTTGAATTCAGGCTGTTCTGAATGTGTGCTAATTTTTTGTTTTAACTGAGACATTAACAATTGTTGATATTTCAGCATGTGAAACTGGCAATTTAATGCTCTCATAGCCAGAGCTGCTGAGGTGTAAATTTTCTTTCCCCATCTATCTAGGGCTCTGGAATCCCTTTCAGAGGGCACAGGATTTTTAGCCATAGAAGCTTTTGCTCCCTTAGGACCCTGGGAAATTGTTTCAGGGTCAGCTACAAGGCTTTTATAAAGGAATTTGTGCGAGTCAGGCACTCTGTAGTATCTGTCTGGTTTGGCTGGAGCAGGAGGTAGAGAGTCTGGATTTAAACTAGACTCCAAGTAAACATCATCCACAATATCTAAAACAGAAGGGATAGCAAGAGGTCTGTGCTGGGGTAGTAAAAGGAACTCTCGGAGCCTTTTCTTAGAATCTGAGTAATCCTGGCCTTCCCAGTGGAAATGTTCCCTCATGGTATGCAAAGTTTCCCCAAAGGAGTAGTCTTCAAGGGGAGAAGAGGAGGGAATTGAATCTTCAGCCTCAGAATCCTCATAAGGTGGAAAAGTGTAATCCTGTTCCTCTAAAGAATCTGAGGAGTGAGAAACCTGGTCAGTGGATGCATAATCCTCCTCTTGTCTTGGTTTTTTATCAGGAGGGGGATGGGAACCCATGATAAGGGTAATTAAATCTTCAGCCATCTTAAGCATCTGTTTCTTAGGCATGGGGCCTTGAACTGTAGCCTGATGTACAGTTTTCTTTGGTTTTAAAGGAGTTTTAAGTTTAGCATAAGATTTAATGGTGAGTGTAGTCAGTCTAAAGACACCTTCTGCAACCGAAGGTGTTTCTGTTGCACCGGTGTCTAGTTCTGCTCCTGTGTCGGTAGAAGGCTGTGTCAGCCTAGTGGACTCCGCTTGGGAGTCTGCAGCTGTCTGGGGTTCCAGTTCTGCGGTCGTCAGGGGCTGCGTAGGCGCCTCACTGAAAACCAGAGAACCGGCGACAGGCCCAACTGAGGCCTCTGTGTCTGGCTTATTCCTAGGCTGCCTGTCCTTATCCTTGCGGTTTTTATGAGTGGCGGTCGTCGGCTGCTCCGGCTGCATGATATAATTAAATTTCCTACCAAAGTAATGTCGTGCAAAGTCAAAACGGCCTTTGATAGTTTATTAAACCTAGCGCAAAACCGACATGTGACGCCGTGGTCTGGGCCTAAGCAAGGAATATTGGCAAAGGCTCTTGCTACCCCCATAGTGCCTTTTTTAGGCAAGGCTCAAAAGACAAACCCACCTCCATAGGTATCACAAGGGATAAGAAACTAAGAGTAATGCTACTCAACGCCAGAAGTCTAAACCTCAAGATGCATGCACTTGAAACTCTCCTTAGCATGGCGAACATCGATATCTGTGCAGTAACAGAAACCTGGTTCAGGGCTCCCAAGAGCACCCCAGCACTACCAGGTTATACCTCATACCATGCTTTTTGGCCCCAAAACGTGGACAGAACCACAAAAGGACGGGGAGTATCGATATTCATCAAAGATACCCACACCTCCAGGTTGGTGGCAAAGCACGAAGCATCAGAGACTATCCATGTGCAACTAACAGTGGGTAAAACTGCCGTCCAGTTTATAGCCTTGGTACAGACCACCCTCCCAAACCCAGGAACTCCACTCAGCCTTCCTGAGAACACTGGAAAATATGAAGGTTGCTCCAAACACCATTATAATGGGCGACTTCAACTACCCAAACAGACTGGGAGCATTACTCTAGCTCCAACACCCTAGCCCAAAGGTTCCTAGAATTCATAAACTCAAATGCTATGGAACAACTTGTTACCACTCCCACAAGAGGGGAAAAAGTACAGTTTTGTACCTACCATAAATGTAGATGTCCGATAGGAATGCATCTGCAGTCCTTACAAATGGGTTGTCCTGTCGTCAGGCAGCCCTTCGGTCGGCCGGATTCTAAAGTCTGGGTCTGGCTTTGGCTGGTGTCGCACTTCACCCGACGTCACAGCTGCAGTTATTCGGGTATAAAGGCATCAGCCGACGCCATTTTCCCCAGTGTTTCTTGCCCCAGATGCCAGGTGCCCTCTTGGAAGGCTAAATTTGGATAAATGCCAATGATTCCAAATAATAGAGAGTAAACACAAAAAATAAGCATGTATGTACATATATACAAACAAATACACCATAACAGATCCCCCCCCAGCTAGCTATAAGGTGAGCAAATACCCTAGGAGTACCACAGAGGGGAAGGCGGGTGGGTAATCCTGACTGCAGATGCATTCCTATCGGACATCTACATTTATGGTAGGTACAAAAAGTACAGTTTTGTACCTACCATAAATGTAGATGTCCGAACTGGATAGCATCTGCAGTCATAACAAATGGGTTGCCCTGTCGTCAGGCAGCCCTTCGGTCGGCCGGATTCCAAAGTCCGGGTCCGGCTTCGGCTGATGTCGCACTTCACCCGACGTCATCTCTGCTGGTCTTCGGGTATAAAGGCATCAGCCGACGCCATTTTCCTCAGTGTTTCTTGCCCCAGATGCCAATTGCCCTCTTGGAAAGCTAAATTTTGGATAAATGCCAATGTTTCCAAAATAGTAGAAGGCAAACACAAAAAATAAACATGTATGTACAAATATACAAACAAATACACCATGAGACCCCCCCCCCAGCTAGCTATTAGGAGGGTAAATACCCTAGGAGTACCGCAGAGGGGAAGGAGGGAGGGTAATCCTGACTGCAGATGCTATCCAGTTCGGACATCTACATTTATGGTAGGTACAAAACTGTACTATGTCCTTCATGGATGCATCTGCAGTCATAACAAATGGGTAGAATACCATAGCCAAACTAGGGGAGGAGGAATAATAATTATGGTGTAGTCAGGATCCCTTGCAGTACAGCAGTGGCAAACCCTGCTCGGGATCTAGAATATAGAGGTAAATTATAATGCTTGGCAAATGTATGCACGGAGGTCCAAGTAGCCTCAATAATGTCCTTGGTTGCCACTCCTCTTAAGAAAGCTGTGGTAGTGGCTGTAGCCCTTGTAGAATGAGGTCTTATGTTCTGTGGAATTGGTTTTCCATGGTAGGAGTAACAGAATCTTATGCAATTTCCTATCCATTTGGAGATTGTCTGTTTGGAAATTGCTTTTCCTTCCTTCCTGTTGCATAGGCTACAAAGAGCTGGTCAGTTTTTCTGTTACCTTTGGTTCTGTCCAGGTAGTAGCGTAACTGTCTGTGTACATCCAAGGTATGCATTATTCTTTCACCTGTGTTTTGTGGATTGGGAAAGAAGGTAGGAAGGTGGATTGCCTGGTTTAAAGACACTCTGGATACCACCTTAGGCATAAATGTAGGATTAGTTCTCATGGACACCCTGTCTTGATGGAAGATTAGGAAGGGTTGCACTGCCATTAGGGCCTGTAGTTCCGAAACCCTCCTTGCTGAAGTAATAGCCAGTAAGAAAGCAGTTTTCCATGACAGGTGTTGTAGATCTGCTGTTGCTGCTGGTTCAAACGGAGGGAGTGTCAATTTTTCTAGTACAAAGTTCAAGTCCCATGCTGGTAATGGTGGTATCCTAGGAGGTTTTACATTCTTGATCCCTCTGAGAAACTGCCTGAGCAGAGGATGTGAGAAGACAGGAGGATCAAAGCTGTATTCTGCTGAAATAGCTAATGCATGTATCTTGATGGAGGAATAGGACAGGCCTGTATGTAGAAGCTCTGCCAAGTACTCCAGAATGTTAGCAATATCTATGTTCGACACATCTTTTCCTCTTTCAGTACTCCAAATGACGAACCTTTTCCATTTTCCTGCATAGTTCCTTCTTGTTGAAGGTCTGCGGGCTTCAAGGATAATGTCTTTAACCCTTTGTGACAGGTCTGGGTTAGTTACTGCTATGTGATGTTCCAGGCAGTCAGTTGTAAGGTTTTTAGGTTTGGATGTATGATGTTGTAGTTGTTCTGAGTTAACATCAGAGGCATCAGGGGTATTGACCACATTTTCTCCCGAGACATGCTCCTCAGCAATGGGTACCAGTGTTGTCTTGGCCAGTTCGGAGCTATCAGGATTATCCTTGGACGTTCCTCTTTGATTTTCAGTAGTACCTTGTGCATCAAGGGAAGAGGTGGGAATGCATATGCTGTCAGGCCTTTCCAGCTGAAGGATAGAGAGTCCACCTTCCATGCAAGTGGGTGGAATGTCCTTGTGCAGAATTTTTTGAGCTGGTGATTTTCTGGGGAAGCGAATAGATCTATTTGTGGCCTTCCCCATTTCTTTGTGATGGCCTTGAAGATGTCCGGGTGTAGCATCCATTCGTGAGCATCCGAGGTGGTTCTGCTTAAAATGTCTGCTAGGGTGTTCTTTTTTCCCGGTACAAATATTGCCTGTAACTGGATGTTGTAGCTGAGAGCCAGATTCCACAGGTCAAAAGTCATTCTGCATAGGGGGTAAGAATGAGTGCCTCCCTGTTTGTTGATGTACCACATGACTGTGGTGTTGTCTGTCCTTATCATCAAATGGCCTTCTTTGAGGAATGGTCTGAATTTTAGGATTGCCAGTTTTACTGCCAGCATTTCTTTTTGGTTTATGTGCAGGTGCAGCTGGTCCTGAGTCCACAGTCCTTGTACGCATTTGTCCAGCATGTGTGCCCCCCATCCTAGGTCTGAGGCATCCGTTGTAATGGTTTGGTTTGCTCGAAAGTTGTGGAAGGGTAAGCCTGGGTTGGACTGGCATGCCCGGGCCCACCATAGGAACTCCTGTTTTAAGCATGGGATTAGTGGTATTTCTGTTTCTAAGCTGTGCCTGTGTTGAGACCATAAATTCTTTAGGTACCACTGTAACTTTCTCATATGCAGTCTGGCATGTGGGACCAAGATTATGCATGATGCCATGAAGCCCAAGGCCTGCAAAACTTTTCTTGCTGTTAGTTTGTTCTGCTTTGTTAATGCCAAGAAGTAAAGAGGGAGTTCTTTTTGTTTTTCTGCAGTTAGGAATGCCATCTGTTTTACTGTGTCCAATTCAGCCCAAGAAAGTTCTTGTCTGGGATGGTATCAGTCTTGACTTTTGAAAATTGACTGTGTATCCCAGGGCTTGTAGCAAGTAAATGACCCTTTGTAAATCTGTTGTCAGCTTGCTTTTGTTGTCCGCTTGTAACAGGCAGTCGTCCAGGTATGGATAAATTTGGATTCCCTGTACTCTGCAGTGAGCGATTACTGATGCCAGGCATTTTGTGAATACTCTGGGCGCAGTAGATAAGCCAAAGGGCAATGCTGAGAATTGATAATGCTCTGATCCTGCAAGAAATATGAGGAATCTTCTGCAATTTGGTCGAATGGGGACGTGCAGGTATGCCTCCTTGAGATCTAGAGTTACCAGCCAACACTCCTTGCCCAGCATGGGAAGAAGTTGCTGTAGGGTCAGCATTTTGAATTTTGGGACAATGATGTATGTGTTTAAGATGGACAGGTCGAGAATAGGTCTCCAGTTTTTTTCTTTTCTTGGTACTAGGAAGAGTCTGGAGTAGAATCCCTTGCCCTGTTCTGTTATTGGTACCCTTTCCACAGCTCTCATCTTTATTAATTCTGCTGTCTGGTGCAGGGCTTCTATTTTTTGGTCTGGGGTCAGGTTTGGCATTCCTCTTTTTACTGGTAAAGTGTGGAAGTGGAACCGGTAGCCTTGGTCTATGGTTTGCAAAATCCACTTGTCTTTTGTAATATAGTGCCAATTTTTCGAGAATAAGGCTAACTTTCCGCCTAATGGTGCTGCTATTTGCTCCCTGGTAGGCGGAGTCAGAGCCAAGTCACTGGGATTGTCCTGTTGCAGTGGCAGTGGTTACGTCTGTGCCTCGGTTATTACCTTGCCACTGTCGTCCTCTGTAGGCACCTCCTTTGGATTGATTTCTGCCCCTAGAGCGTCTGTTCCTGCCCCTTTGGGATCTTGTGGAGTCAGGAAAGGACCAATTTTTGGCAGGCCAGTTCCTGCTAAACCTTGGGGGCTGAACCTGTAGGAAATCTTTAACTGTTTGTACAGATTTTGCCTTCTCTTCCATTTTCTTCATTACCTGCTGGCCAGGTTCCCCAAATAGACTGGCCTTATCCATAGGAGCATCCAATAGCTTAGCTTTAACATGATCCGGCAAGACCTGTTCTTTCAACCATGCATGCCTTCTTATCACTGTGCCAGTCATGGCTGATCTAAATGAAGCCTCCAGTGCATCATAGCCACATTTTAAAGAATGGTTACTAACCTGTTGGATGTTATTTACCATTTCTAATACATATTTCCTATCTAAAGATTCATCAGAGGACAGTTTTTTAATTAACTGATCAAGCATAAACTCTTGGTATTGGATCATGTGAAACTGACAGTTTAAAGCTCTAGCAGAGAGAGTAGCAGAGGTGTAGACTTTTTTCCCCCATCTCTCTAAGGACCTGGATTCCCTTTCAGAGGGAATAGGGTTTTTTGCTGTGGTCGAGGCTACTGCCTTAGGCCCCTGGGATATAGTTTCGGGGTCTGCAAGTGGGGCCTTGTATAGGTGGTGATGAGTGTCTGGCACCCTGTAAAATCTATCTGGTTTGGCAGGGGCTGGAGGTAAAGAATCAGGAGCAGTGCAAACATCATTAAATGCATCGTCCACAACAGATAGGACAGGAGGTACAGCTAAGGGCCTATGTTGTGGTAAGTGCAGAAAAGTCCTAAGCCTTTTTCTAGAATCTGAGAAGTCTTGTCCCTGCCATTGGAATTGTTCTCTCATGGCATGCAAGGTTTCCCCAAAGGAGAATTCCTCTGGTGGAGAGGCAGCTGGAATGGATTCTTCAGCATCTGAATCTTCATAATTGGAAAAAGGAGCCTCTGGCTGGTCTGTAATGTCTGAGTCATCCGCAGAATCATCAGAGGACACAGGCTTGGGGGGCTCTGCTCTAGGTCTCTTTTCTGGGGGCTGAGAGGCCCTGTCAGGGTGAGATTGGGTTCCCCTAATTAAGGATATTAAATCTTCTGCCAGAGTAAGCATTTGAGAACTAGAAGTGGGCCTGAGTGAGGGTGGTTTAACAGGCACTGTTTTAGCTGATTTGGCTGCTTTAGCCCTGGCAAAGGCCTTAATAGACATGGCTGCAGGAGGCCTAGCAGCACCACGTGCTGGGGTAGAGATATCCAAGGGGGTGGAGTCTGATAGATCAGTAGGAACCACAGTAGTAGGCAAAATTTCTGAGGCAGATTCAGATAAAGTAGCAGGAGCCTCAGTAGTAGTCATGGATTCGGCTGAAGATTGACCAGTTTTCTCGGTTTCGGCCGAAACCGAGACACTCACGGCTTGCTTAACCGTGGTTTCGGCCGAAACCGCGGACCGCGAGTGTCGGTCTTTTTCTTTGCGTTTTTTAACAATTTGGGTAGTTGGAGGATCCGACGGCATAATGTACGCAAAATCTGAGCCGAAAAACTGTTCAGCAAACTCCGACCGACGCCTAAGCGTTCGTCGGTTGAAGGAAGCACAGGCCGAACAGGCTGCTACGTCGTGGTCTGGGCCTAAGCAAGGCAAACAGTAAGAGTGGAAATCTTTATGAGGTATTTGTTTCCCACAAGTTAAACAGTTATTGACTTTTTCTGACATCGGCTGAGGCAAGAAAGAGACCCCAACGGGGTACTTAGCTTTTAGAAGTCTTTGAAGTAGTATTCGGTAGTAGTAATCTCTGGATCTGACCGACCGCACTTGCGAACAGCTTCTGCTTGGCGCCACGCGGCAAGAAAGACTGAGGAAAATGGCGTCGGCTGATGCCTTTATACCCGAAGACCAGCAGAGATGACGTCGGGTGAAGTGCGACATCAGCCGAAGCCGGACCCGGACTTTGGAATCCGGCCGACCGAAGGGCTGCCTGACGACAGGATAACCCATTTGTTATGACTGCAGATGCATCCATGAAGGACATCTGTACTATGTCCTTCAAGGATGCATCTGCAGTCCTTACAAATGGGTAGAATACCATAGCCAAACTAGGGGAGGAGGTAACAGGAGAGATTATGGTGTAGTTAGAATCCCTTGCAAAACAGCAGAGGCAAAACCTGCTCGGGATCTAGAGTATAAAGGTAAATTATAATGCTTGGCAAATGTATACACGGAGGTCCAAGTAGCAGCCTCTATAATGTCCTTGGTAGCCACTCCTCGTAAGAAGGCTATGGTAGTGGCTGTAGCCCTTGTAGAGTGAGGCCTGATGTTTTCTGGAGTTTTCTTTCCATGGTAAGAGTAACAAAATCTAATGCAATTTCCTATCCACTTTGAGATTGTCTGTTTTGAAATTGCTTTTCCTTCCCTTCCTGTTGCATATGCTACCAGTAGCTGGTCAGTTTTTCTGTTGCTCTTGGTCCTGTCCAGGTAGTAGCGTAACTGTCTGTGTACATCCAAGGTATGCAGCAGTCTTTCTCCCCTGTTCTGTGGGTTGGGAAAGAATGTAGGTAGGTGGATAGCCTGGTTTAAAGACACTCTGGATACCACCTTAGGCATAAATGTAGGATTTGTTCTCATGGACACTATCTTGATGGAAGATCAGGAAGGGTTGTACTGCCATTAATGCCTGTAGTTCAGAAACCCTTCTTGCTGAAGTGATTGCCAGCAGGAAAGAAGTTTTCCATGATAAGTATTGCATCTCTGCTGTTGCTGCTGGTTCGAAAGGAGGAAGTGTCAACTTTTCTAGCACAAAGTTCAAGTCCCAAGCTGGCAATGGTGGTTTCCTGGGAGGTTTTACATTTTTAATTCCCCTCAGAAACTGTCTGAGCAGAGGGTGTGAGAAGACTGGAGGATCCAAGCTGTATTCTGCTGAAATAGCTGATGCATGTATTTTGATGGAAGAATAGGACAGGCCTGAGTGAAAAAGCTCTGCCAAGTATTCCAGGATGCTGGCTATGTTTACCAGTGACACATCTTCTCCCCTTGCAGCACTCCAAATGTTATATCGTTTCCATTTTGCTGCATAATTCTTTCTTGTTGAGGGTCTGCGAGCCTCACGGATAATGTCTTTAACCCTTTGTGATAACTGTGGGTTAATTGATCTTATGCAATGTTCCAGGCAGTCAGTTGCAGAGTTTTCAGGTTTGGATGCAGGTTGCTGTAGTTGTTCTGTGTTAACGGTAATGGAACCAGGAGTAGTGTCCATATTTGTTCCCGAGACATGCTCCTTAGTAATGGGTACCAATGTTGCCTTGGCCAGTCTGGAGCTATCAGAATGATCCTTGGACGGTCCTCTTTGATCTTCAATAGTACCTTGTGCATCAAAGGAAGAGGTGGGAATGCATATGCTGTCAGGTTCTTCCAACTGAAAGATAGGGAGTCCACTTTCCAAGCAAGTGGGTGGTACGTCCTTGTGCAGAATTTCTTTAGTTGGTGATTGTGTGGGGATGCAAATAAGTCTATTTCTGGGAGTCCCCATTTTCTTGTAATGGCTTTGAAGATGTCCGGATGCAGCATCCATTCGTGGGCATCCGTGGTAGTCCTGCTTAATATGTCTGCCAGAATGTTTTCTTTCCCCGGTACAAACATTGCCTGTAACTGAATGTTGTAGCTCAGAGCCACATTCCATAGGTCCAGTGCCATCCGGCATAGGGGGTATGAATGTGTGCCTCCCTGTTTGTTGATGTACCACATCACTGTGGTGTTGTCTGTCCTTATCATCAACTGGCCTTCTTGGAGGAATGGTCTGAATGTCTGGATTGCCAATTTTACTGCCAGCATTTCCTTTAGATTTATGTGCAGGTGCAACTGGTCTTGAGTCCATAAGCCTTGTATGCACTTGTCCAGCATGTGGGCCCCCCATCCGAGGTCTGAGGCGTCCGTCGTGATGGTTTGGCTTGGTCGAATGCTGTAGAAGGGCAATCCTGTGTTTGATTGGCAGGCCTGAGCCCACCATAGGAACTCTTGCTTTAGGCATGGGATTATTGGAATTCTGGTTTCTAGGCTGTGCTTGTGTTGAGACCATAAATTCTTTAGGTACCACTGTAGCTTTCTCATATGCAGTCTGGCATGAGGCACCAGTATTATGCAGGATGCCATGAAGCCCAGGGCTTGTAGTACTTTTCTTGCTGTAAGATGGTTCTGCTTTGTCAATGCCAAGAAGTAGAGTGGTAGTTGCTCTTGTTTTTCTACCGTTAGAATGCCATTTGCTTTGTTGTGTCCAGTTCTGCACCCAAAAAGGTTATTCTTTGGGATGGTATCAGTCTTGACTTTTTTATATTGACTGTATATCCCAGGGCTTGTAGCAGGTAAATGACTCTTTGTAAGTCTTCTGTTAGCTTGTTTGTGCTGTCCGCTTGTATCAGGCAGTCGTCCAGGTAGGGGTAAATTTGTATTCCCTGAAGTCTGCAATGGGCAATTACTGATGCCAGGCATTTCGTGAATACTCTGGGCGCAGTAGATAAGCCAAAGGGCAATGCTGAGAATTGATAATGCTCTGATCCTGCAAGAAATCTGAGGTATCTTCTGCAATTTGGTCGAATGGGGACGTGCAGGTATGCCTCCTTGAGATCTAGAGTTACCAGCCAAGACTCCTTGCCCAGCATGGGAAGAAGATGCTGTAGAGTCAGCATTTTGAATTTTGGAACAATGAGGAATGTGTTTAAAGCGGACAGATCGAGAATAGGCCTCCATTTGCTCTCTTTTCTTGGTACCAGGAAGAGTCTGGAGTAAAATCCCTTTCCTTGTTCCATAGATGGTACCTTTTCCACGGCTCTCATCCTTAATAACTGAGATATTTGTTGTAGAGCTTCTGCCTTTTGAGTTGGTGGTAGGTTTGGCATTCCTCTCTTTCCTGGTAGAGTATGGAAATGAAACCTGTAACCTTTGTCTATAGTTTGCAAAATCCACTTGTCCCTTGTGATGTAATGCCAGTTCTTTGAAAATAAAGCTAGCTTTCCGCCTAAGGGTGCTTCTAGTTGTTCCCTGGTAGGCGGTGCCAGAGCCAAGTCACTGTGATTGTCCTGTTGCAGTGGTGGTGGCTGTGTCTGTGCCTCGCTGGTTGTTACCCTGCCACTGGCGTCCCCGGTAGGCACCTCTGGATTGGCTTCTGCCTCTTGATCTCCTATTCCTGCCTCTCTGTGCTTTAGAGGAGTCTGGAAAGGACCAGTTCTTGGAGGGCCAGTTCCAGCTAAACCTTGGAGGTTGGACCTGTAAGAAATCTTTCACTGTTTGTACAGATTTTGCCTTCTCCTCCATCTTCTTCAGTACCTGTTGTGCAGGAGAACCAAATAAGTTGGCCTTGTCCATGGGCGCATCTAATAGCTTTGATTTGACGTGGTCCAGTAAGGCCTGCTCTTTCAACCAGGCATGCCTTCTGATAACTGTGCCAGTCATGGCTGATCTAAAGGAAGCCTCCAGTGCATCATAGCCGCATTTTAAAGAATGGTTACTAACTTGTTGAATGTTATGTACCATTTCCTGAACATACTTCTTATCAAAAGGTTCATCAGAGGACAGTTTTTTAGTTAACTGGTCTAGCATAAATTCTTGATATTGTATCATGTGAAACTGACAGTTCAAGGCCCTGGCTGACAAAGTAGCTGAAGTGTAAACTTTTTTACCCCATCTCTCTAAGGACCTGGATTCCCTTTCAGAGGGGAGGGGGTTTTTAACAGAGGTAGAAGCTACAGCCTTAGGTCCCTGGGAGATAGTCTCGGAATCTGCAAAAGGAGCCTTGTATAAATGGTGATGTGTGTCCGGGACCCTGTAGTACCTATCGGGCTTAGCAGGAGCCGGAGGTAAAGAATCAGGAGCAGAGCAAGCATCATTAAATGCATCATCTACAACAGAGAGAACTGGAGGTATAGCTAAAGGCCTGTGTTGAGGTAAATGCAAAAAAGTTCTAAGCCTTTTTCTGGAGTCTGAAAAATCTTGGCCCTGCCACTGAAATTGTTCCCTCATGGCATGCAAGGTTTCCCCAAAGGAAAATTCCTCAGGTGGAGAGGCAGAAGGGATGGACTCTTCTGCATCAGAATCTTCGTAAGGGGAATAAGAAGCCTCTGGAGGGTCTGCATTGTCTGAATCATCAGAGGAATCATCTGTGGACACTGGCTCAGGGGGCTCTGCTCTAGGCCTCTTCTCTGGAGGTGGATGAGAGGCCCTGTCTGGATGAGGCTGGGATCCCCGGATTAAAGTAATAAGATCATCTGCCAAAGAGAGCATTTGGGAACTGGAACTGGGCCTGAAAGTAGGGGCCTTAACAGGTACAGTTTTGGTAGCTTTAGCTGCTTTAGCTCTGGCAAAGGCCTTAATGGACATGGCTGCAGGAGGCCTAGCAGCTCCACGTGCAGGAGTAGAAACGTTCAAGGGAATAGTGTCTGATAATTCCTGAGAAATCGCAACAGCAGGTTGGATTTCAGAAGCCGATTCCACGAGGTTAGAAGAAGCCTCGGTAGAAGGCATGCTTTCGGCTGAAGAAAGAACCGCTTGCTCGGTTTCGGCCGAAACCGAGACACTCGCGGTTTGCTTAACCGCGGTTTCAGCCGAAACCGCGGACCGCGAGTGTCGGTCCTTTTCCTTACGTTTTTTGGTTATTTGTGAAGTCGGAGGATCCGACGGCATCTTATAAGCAAAATCAGAACCGAAAAACTGCTCAGCAAATTCCGACCGACGTCTAAGCGTCCGTCGGTTAAAAGAAGCACAGGCTAGACAAGCTGCTACGTCATGGTCTGGGCCTAAACAAGGTAAGCAGTAAGAGTGGAAATCTTTATGAGGTATTTGTTTCCCACAAGTTAAACAGTTATTCACTTTTTCTGACATCGGCTGAGGCAAGAAAGAGTCCCCAACGGGGTACTTAGCTTTTAAGAAGTCTTCGAAGTTGTATTCGGTAATAGTAATCTCTGGTTCTGACCGACCGGCACTTGCGAACAGCTTCTGCTTCGGGCGCCACGCGGCAAGAAAGACTGGGGAAAATGGCGTCGGCTGATGCCTTTATACCCGAATAACTGCAGCTGTGACATCGGGTGAAGTGCGACACCAGCCGAAGCCAGACCCAGACTTTGGAATCCGGCCGACCGAAGGGCTGCCTGACGACAGGACAACCCATTTGTAAGGACTGCAGATGCATCCTTGAAGGACATCGTACTGGACCTGATCATCACCAACATGGGGACTCTATGTTCCAGACCAGAAATGTATCCCTCACTGGTAAGGTCAGACCATAAACTGATCTCACTGGATATTCACATCCCAACCCCACTCCCTGCCCAGAAAACCACAGTGAAAAACTTCTCTAAAGCAAATTTCACTCTCCTCAAAACTGAGGTGGAATCCTTCAAAGCCCCCAGGCCTGTGGAAAATACGGCCCAGACCGCAGAACCCTTTATAAATGCAGTCTATGAACACCTTCAGGAATGCATGGATCATGCAATCCCAAATAAAACCAAGACCCAATCCTCCAAAGGCAGACATCCTGTCTGGTGGACCCCAGCCATAAACAAACTATACAATAGAAGGAGGAAGCTACTACATGATAGAGCAAAATCCCAAAAAGGGAAGGCATCTCTGATCAGTATTAGCAAAAAACTAAGGGCACTCATAAAATCGTCCAAGGCCAGCTTCGAGAGAAAAACTGCACAGGACACTAAGGATAATCACAAGGCTTTCTTTAGTTATGTTAGGAACATGGGTGGGAATTCCCAGATATGCTCAGAATTAGTCCAAAATGACAAAAAATACACCGAACCCACAGACATTGCCAACATCCTAGCGGACAGGTTCAGTGCAAACTTCTCCCCCCGCTCCCCATCAAAAGGGCAAATATCTATCCCAGCAGAGTGCTGCCCCGCTGACATGTCAGATGCTCAGGTAAGAGTCGCCCTCTCCAAAGCAAAAAAACACAGCATCAATGGGACCAGACGGTGTCCTGGGCTGCGTCCTACATGAACTCCAATAAGAACTAAACCCAAACATAAAACTACTGTTCAATCTCAGCCTTACTACAGGATAAGTACCCAAAGAGTGGCGTACAGCAACATTGGTCCCTCTCCACAAAGGTGGTGCCTCAACGGACCCTGGAAACTATCGCCCCATAAGCCTGACTAGCTTGGTCTGCAAAGCTATGGAAAGGATCATCATGGACCTCATAAATAAAGATATTGGGGACCTACAGACACAGGATCCTACCCAGTTCGGCTTTGTTAAGGCAGATCCTGCCTCTTAAACCTGGTCGACTTCTTTGAAACAGTCACCAAGGCCATTGACGAAGGGAAGGTGGTCCACACAGCCTACCTGGACCTCGCAAAAGCCTTCAATACAATACCCCACTCGGGCATTATAGATAAGCTCACCAGCTTAAATATAAACCCCTATGTCACTAGATGGGTTGCAAACTGGCTCAAGGACAGAACCCACATGGTTAGAATTGCTGGAGCCATGTCAGACTCCAAACCAGTTACAAGTGGCGTCCCACAAGGCTCAGTCCTGGGACCTCTCTTGTTTGGTATATATTTCTCCGAGGTACAGGCCAACACAGAAGGACTGTGGCTGACCAAGTTCGCAGATGACTGCAAACTGGGCGCCATAATAGACTCTCCAGCCAACACAAGCATCCTCCAAAAGGGCCTCATAGAAACAGACAACTGGTGCCAGAGCCATGGCCTCAAGCTAAATGCCAAAAAGGGTATAGTCATCCTTTGGCAAAAACAAAGTGCCCACAAATTACCACATAGGTGGTAATCCATTAAGTACAGAAGAAGTAATTAGGGACCTGGGGACCCAAGTTGATAGCAATCTCTCATTTGAAAACCACGTGGCCAAAGTGGTTAGAAAAACATTTTATATAGCCCACCTAATCATGAAGGGATTCACATCTAGATTAGGGGAGGTCATCGTGCCTCTTTACTCATCCCTCATCAGGCCCATAATAGAGTACAATGCCCCTTTTGGGAAGTACCTTACCTAACATCTGCAGCAACTGGAAAGACCCCAAAAGTACCTCACCAAGAGGATCAAAGGGCTCAAACAGATGCCATATGCTGCCCGGTTAAAGAAACTCCAGCTCTACTCAGTGGCATACCACCTGCTCAGAGGCGACCTGTGCCTGACTTGTAAAGCCATGTCCAACCTGGAATTAAGGGACATGCTGCACCTCAAAAAATCCAAATCCCATTGAGCTACACGCTCGAGAGACTTGAACCTCAGCACTGAAATAAATAGGACATGCTGGAGGGACAGATTCATAACCCAGAGGCTCCCTTCACTCTGGAATAAAATCCCAGTCCAGGTTAGGCAGAGTCCCTCATTGACTCTCTTCAAGAGGAATCTTGATGAGTGGATGGGAGATCGCAGGTTTACCCCGGGTATCACTTCTGTCTCACTGTTAGACAGAGGCACAGTATACTAACCTCGAAAAAGGGCACAGCAAAATTAATTTAAAATGGGTGGCGAAAGCCAAACATACTCTGGCTAGGCTTATAAATGCCCTAGGGCAGATAGCCTAGTATGAACCTATGAATGGAAGTCCTTATGAGGTATTTGCTTCCCACAAGAAATGCAATTGTTAACTTTTTCTGACATCAGACTGAGGCAAGAATACGTTCCCCAATGGAGTACTTAGCTTTAATGAAGACTTCGGACTGAAATTCAAATCGAAAATCTCAGGTGTCGGCCGATCGGCACTTGCGGACTGCTTCTGCTTCGGGCACCGCGCGGCAAGACAGACAGAAGAAAATGGCGTTGGATGCCTCTTAAATACCCCTGGCTCACTGACGTCAGGGAAGAAGTGACAGCAACCGACGCCGGACCAAGACTTTGGAATTCGGGCCAACTGCGGGACCATCTGATGGCAGGATAACCCAAGTGTGATGACTGCAGCAGGGTAACACGAACATCAAATGATCAGTCTTTCTGAATGATTTAGTCCTGTCTAGATAGAATCTGCGCTGTCTGTGCACATCTATAGTGTGCAGTATCCTTTCCCCCTTTTTTTGTGGGTTGGGAAAAAGGTGGGTAAATGAATGGATTGGTTGAGAGCCACACTGGACACCACTTTAGGCATGAAGGATGGGTTAATCCTGAGGGAGACCCTGTCCGCATGGAAATGGACTCTACAGCTATTAGCGCTTGTAGCTCGGATACTCTTCTTGCGGAAGTGATAGCCAGAAGCAAGGCTGTCCTTCCATGAGATAAACTTTAACTATGCTGAAGCTGCTGGTTCAAAGGGGGGGCAGGGGGAGCTTTTCCACCACAAAGTTTAGGTCCCAAGCTGGGGTAGGTGCTCTTTTGGGTGGCCTCAAGTTGCTAGCCCCTCTTAGGAACTGTCTGATGACAGGGTGTGAGAAAAAGAGGTTGCTCAGTGCTAACATGAACAGAGATAGAGGCATGAATTTTAATAGATGAAAAGGACAGACCACTGTGTAGTAGGTCAGCCAGGTAATCCAGGATGAGAGGTAGGGAGGGCTGTGCCATATTGGTTCCCTTAGCCTGGATCCAGGTGCTGAACCTTTTCCATTTGTCAGCATAAGACTTTCTAGTGCTAGGGCATCTGGCCTCACGTATAACATCTAGAACCTGTTTACTGAGACTGGCAGCTTGTACAGTGGTCAAGGAATAAGCCAGGCTGTGAAATTGAGGGTCTGCAATTGGGGATGCATGAATTCACCTTTCCTCTGGGTCAGGAGTTTTGGGAGATGCCATGGTGGCAGAGGGGACAGGCTGCATAGCAGTGGGTAGCAGTGCTGGCATGGCCAGTCTGGGGCAATCAAGATTGTCCTTGGTTTTTCCTCCCTTATTTTGATCAGTACCTTGGCAATGAGAGACAGTGGGGGAAACGCACAGACTGAGAGGTTGACCCACTGAAAGGATAGAGTATCCACTTTCCATGCCCTGCAGTGAGGCTCCCTGCTGCAGAATTTGCTAAGCTAATGGTGTGGGAAGCAAAGAGGTCGAACTTCGGTGTGCCCCATTTCTGTGTTTTATAAGGGTGAAGGTTTTAAGTCTAGTTGCTACTCGTGTGGGTCCAAAAGATTTCTGCTTAAGTTGTCTGCCAGAGAGTTTAAGCAGCCTGGCAGGAATTGTGCTAACAGGTGTAGTTGCATGGCTGAGGCTGTGTGCCAAATGGTCATGGTGAGCCTGCATAGAGGGTAGGAGTGAGTCCCTCCCTGCTTGTTGATATACCACATCATAGTGGTGTTGTCTGTTTTGATCAGTAGAGCCCCTGCGGACAGAAGGGGTCTGAAGGCTGTCAATGCGTGCTGGACAGCTAACATCTCTTTTTGGTTGATGTGCATATGTATTTGATGTAGGCTCCTGTATGCACCTGCCATCCAGGTGTGCACCCCAATCATAGTCTGATGGGTCTGTGGTGAGGATATGAGCAGCTGGGGGTGGTGAGAAGGTAGTCCCTTGTTGTGGTAGCATGCTGCTGCCCACGAAAGAAAATATCTTTCCTTAAGAAAGGTATCACTGGTATAAGAGTTTCCAGGTCTTGAGTGTTGACACCAAAGGCTTTTTAGGTACTACTGAAATTTCCTCATATGCAGTCTGGCATATGGAATGAGCAGAATGCAAGATGCCATGAACCCCAGAGCTTGCAGGATTTTCCTTGCGGATAACTGGGGTCTGGGGCTAGCCGAGAGAAACAGGCTGTCAGGTAAGCTTGCTTTTCTGGTGTAAGGAATGCCATCTGGGATGCTGTGTCCAGGCTTGCAATTTTTTGGGTGGGTATTAGTTTTAGATTTCTTTTTGTTGATAGTGTACCCTAGGGAGGTCAGTAGGCCCTTTACAAAGGCCAGGTGCTTGAGCAGCTTTTCCTGACTTCGTCTAAGTAAGGGTAAATTTGAATATTTCTTTGCATGCAAAACGCAATGGCGGGAGTGAGACATTTTGTGAAAACTCTGGGATCAGTACATAAGCCAAAGGGAAGCTCAGAGAACTGCATGATTCCTGGATTGGGCTGTGTAGGCAGGCCTCTTTTAGGTCTAGGGTGGCTAGCTAAGCATCCTTGGACAGCATAGGTAGCAATTGCTGGAGGGTGAGCATTTTAAATTTTGTTATCACCAGGAAGGAGTTTAGAATGGATAGATAGAGTATGGGGCACCAGGTGCTCTCTCTCTTCTGGGCACCAGGTGCTCTCTCTTCTGGGTACCAGGAAGAGACTGGAGTAGAAACCTTGGCCTATCTGTTCTGCAAGAACGTGCTCTATTGCCCTCAGAGAGCAGGGAAAAGACTTGCTTTTTGGCTTCTGCCCACTGGTTTGGAGGAAGATCTGGGGACTCTTTTGGGGTTGGTCGAATGTGGAAAGAAAATCTGTATCCCTGGGACACTATGTTGAGGACCCAGCGGTCACTGGTAGTGATGGCCTAGGTGCTTGCGTGGAAGGAGAGTTATCCTCCCAGGGTCAAGTGCAGGTAGGTAGTAGGAGGGGGTGGAAGTGGAAAGTCATTGTGAGCTCTTACCATGACGGGGTGGCTTTGCACTCCCTGGTTTAGAAGTGGAGGTACTCCATTGCTTTGATCTCTACATTCCCTGTGGCTGTTGTCAGGAAGGTCTGCATCCCTGGGGTCTGGGCTGAAAGTACAGTTGTGTACCTACCATAAATGTAGATGTTCGAGTGTATTCACTTTTGCAGTCATTACTCTTGGGTTATTCCTGCTGGCAGGCTAGCCGCAGTCGGCCAGAATTCCGAAGTCTAGGTCCAGCGCCGGTTGCTGTCGCCTCTTCCCTGACGTCAGTGCGCCAGGGGAATTAAAGATGCAGCTGACGCCATTTTCTTCAGTTTTTCTTGCCTCAGATGTCAGGTGCCCCTAAACTGGAAGGCTGAAAGAATATGCCAATAAAAATACATGCACAAAAATAACATGTCCTTCATCTGCAAGCAAATACACCAAAAAGGTTGTATAGGATAGAGGAGTGCAGATAAGCCCCAGCAAAGAAAAGGGGGATGGTGAGTGGGTAACCTGGGCTGCAACAGTGAATACACTCTAACATCTACATTTATGGTAGGTACACAACTGTACTATGTTCATACTGTTTCACTGTTGCAGTCATTACTCTTGGGTTGAATCCCAAAGCTGAGGTAGGGTGGCTGTGCTAAATAGGATTAGGAAAGGATATGAGGCCCTGCAGAACTGCAGTGACAAATCCTGCTCTGGACTTGGAGTAAAGAGGTAAGTGGTAGTGCTTTGTGAAGGTATGCACTGAACTCCAAGTTGCAGCCTTTAAGATATCTTTGGTTGGTACTCCTCTGAGGAAGGCTGCTGAAGTGGCTGCTGCTCTGGTGGAATGAGGCCTAATGTCCTTAGGCACTGATTTGCCAGGTTGAAAATAGCAGAAACGGATGCAATGGCCTAGCCATTAGAAATAGTTTGTTTTGAGATAGCCTTTCCTTGTGAACCTGCAGCATATGACACAAAGTTGCTCAGTTTTTCTGAAAGCTTTAGTTCTGTCCAAGTAGGAGTGTAACTGCCCGTGTATGTCCAAAGAATGCAGAATTTTCTCACCCTTGTTCTGTGGATTAGGATAAAAGGTTGGCAAGTGAATGGTTTGGTTGAGAGCCACACTGGACACCACCTTAGGCATAAATGTAGAGTTCGTCCTCAGAGAAACCCTGTCTGGATGGAAAATGATGAAAGGTTCCACAGCCATGAGTGCTTGTAGCACTGATACTCGCCTTGCAGAGGTTATTGCTAGGAGCAGAGCTGTTTTCCAGGATAAGAAGTTTATATCTGCTGTTGATGCTGGCTCGAAAGGAGGCAGTGTGAGTTTTTCCAAAACATAATTGAGGTCCCAGGCCGGAATTGGTGCTCTCCTTGAGGCCTAATGTTTTTGGCCCCTCTGAGGTATTGCCTTATTAAAGGATGAGAAAAGATAGGTGGTTCCGTATTGTAATGGGCTGAAATGGCAGAGGCATGAATCTTAATAGACGAGAAAGAAGGGCCTTTGTTTAGCATCTCAGTTAGGTATTGCAAAATCTGAGGGATATTTGGTACACACGTGTCTATGCCTTGTTCCTGGTTCCAAGTAGAGAATTTTTCTGCATAAGATTTTCTGGTACTGGGCCTCCAAGATAACATCCATAACCGCTTTTGAAAGAGGAGTGTTCTGAATGGCTACATTATCCGCCATGCTGTCAAATTTAAGGTCCTGAGTTGGCTGTGCAAGATCTGACTGTTTTGTTGGGTTAGCAAGTGAGAAGTTTGAGGCAGTATCCATGCTGGACCTTGAGACAAGCTCTTCAGGATTGGGTACCAGTGCTGGCGTGGCCATTCTGGTGCAATCAGTATCATTTTTGGCTTCTCTTGTCTGACCTTTAGGAGTACCCTGGGAAGAAAGGCAATGGGGGAAAGGCATATACTGTTAGATTTTTTCCAGCTGAAGGATATGGCGTCCACTTTCCATGCTTGCTTGTGATAAATTCTTGTGCAAAATCTCTGCAATTGGCAGTTGTGAGGGGAGGCAAATAGATCCATGTCTGGGCATCCCCATTTCCGTATTATTATGCTGAAGACTTGTGGATCCAGTTTCCATTCGTAGGGATCCATGAGGCTTCTGCTTAGTTCGTCTGCCAGAGTATTTGTTTTTCCTGGCAGGAATTGTGATTGCAGGTGAACTTGAAAAGCCAATGCTGTGTCCCATAAGGTTATTGCTTGTCTGCAGAGGGGGTAGGAAAGTGTACTTCCCTGTTTATGTACCACATGACCGTAGTGTTGTCTGTCTTTATCAGTAACTGTCCTGGATGAAGTAGGTCCTTGAAAGCTGTCAGGGCATTTTGAACAGCTTACATCTCTTTTTGACTGATGTGAAGATGCATCTGGTTTGCAGGCCATGTGCCCTAAATACATTTTCCTGCCATATGGGCCCCCCCAGGCATAATCTGATGCATCCATTGTCAGTGTTTGTCTGGCTGGGGGTAAACAATGGCAGACCCTCGTTGTGGTGACAGGCTTCTGCCCACCATCGAAACTCCTGTTGCAGGCAGGGAATGAGTGCAATTACTGTCTCCAGGCTGTGGCAATGTTGAGTCCAAACACTTTTTAGATACCATTGTAGTTTCCTCATATGTAGTCTGGCATGTAGAATTAGTAGAATGCAGGATGCCATGAAACCCAAGGCCTGCAGGATTTTCCTTGCAGAAAAGTGGGGTTTTGTTGCCAAATTCTTGAAGTAGTCAGTTGCTTTTGTTTGTCTGGTGTGAGATAAGCCATCTGGGCAGTTGTATTTAGGCTTGCACCCAGGAATATTATCTCTTGAGAGGGCACTAGTTTTGATTTCTTTTCGTTTACTGTGTACCCTAGGCCAATTAATAATCTTTTTACAAACGCCAGATGCTTTAGTAGAATGTCTTAGTTCTCTGCTTGAATTAGGCAGTCGTCCAAGTAGGGGTATATTTGAATTCCTTTTTGTCTGCAAAACGCAATTACTGGTGCTAGGCATTTTGTGAAGACCCTGGGTGCAGTAGATAACCCAAAGGGCAGTGCAGATAATTGGCAATGCATCGAGCCAGCTATGAATCTGAGGTATCTTCTGCAAGACTGTCTGATTGGGACATGCAGTATGCCTCTTTTAGGTCCAAAGTTACGAGCCAAGCTTTCTTGCCCAGCATGGGCAGTAGTTGCTGTAGAGTAAACATCTTGAATTTTGGAACTTCCAGAAACGTACTTAGTATAGACAGGTCCAGTATTGGTCTCCAGGTTTTGTCCTTTCTGGGTACTCGGAATAGTCTGGAGTAAAATCCTTGCCCCTGCTCTTGTTGTGGTACATGCTGAATGGCCCTGATATCCATGAGGGCTGTAATTTGTTTTTGTGCCTCTGCCCATTGACTGTCAGGCAGGTCTGGCATACCTTTTGACCTTGGTAGAGTGTAAAAATGGAACCTGTAGCCTTGGGACACTATGTTCAGGACCCATTTGTCTTTGGTAATCCTTTGCCAATTTGATGAAAAAAGTGCTATTTTTCCCCCCTAAGGGGGCTGCCAAAAGAAAAGTGCTTGGATCTGGTAGAGGAAAGTCATTGGGACTGTTTCCTGAAAGATTGTGATTGGTCTTCTCCGCTTTTGGAGGTAGGAGCCCCCCCCCCCCCCATTGTTTAGGCCTGTATGAGCCTTGGGGCTGAGATCTGCCTCTGGGACGCCTGTATCTGCCTCTTTGTGGTCTGTTTGACACTGGAAAGGACCAATTTTTTTGAAGGCCAGTTTCTGCTAAACCTGGGTGGTTGTACCTGTAAGAAATCCTTGACTGTCTGCATGGATTTTGCTTTATCCTCCATTTTTTGCAACACCTCTTCTGCTTTAGAACCAAAGTATCATGCTGTAGTGGTGCATCTAATAATTTTGCTTTAACATGATCAGACAGATTTTGTTCCTTTAACCAAGCATGCCTTCTAACAACAGAACCTGTAACAGCGGCCCTGCAAGAGGCCTCCAGAGAATCATAACCACATTGTAAAGTATGCTTTCCCACTTGTTCAGCTGCATGCAATAAATCCTGCAATTCCTTGTTCTCTGAACATTCAGTATTAGTCAACATTTTCTGTTTAAGCAGTGACATTAAATATTGTTGATATTTAAGCATATGAAACTGACAATTTAAAGCCCTTACGGCAAGGGTTGTAGAAGTGTAGATTTTTTTCCCCCATCTGTCTAGAGACCTGGAATCCCTATCAGAGGGGACAGGGTTTTTTGCAGTGGGAACTTTAACCCCCTTGGGACCCTGAAATATAGTTTCGGAGTCAGCAGCGGGATTTTTAATACAGGAATTTATGAGAATCAAGGACCCTGTAGTTTCTGCAAGGATTAGCAGGTGCAGGGGGTAGAGAGTACGGGGACAGGCCGGACTCTGAAAATACATCATCTACAATGTCTAGAACAGATGGAATAGCAAGGGGTCTGTGCTGAGGAAGTAGCAGAAAGTCTGAGCCTTTTCTTGATTCAGAATAATCTTGGCTCCCCCAGTGGAAATGTTCCCTCAAGGTATGTAGGGTTTCCCCAAAAGAATAATCCTCAGGAGGAGAGGCTGAAGGAACTGATTCTTCAGCATCAGAATCCTCATAGGGAAGCATGGAGTAATCTTGTTCAGAAGAGGAATCAGAGGAAATAGAAACCCGATCAGACGAATCATACTCTGTCTCTTGCCTAGGCCTCTTATCAGGAGGGGGATGGGAGCCCCTGATCAAAGTAATTAGGTCTTCGGCCATTTTAAGCATCTGTTTTTTAGGCATGGAAGTCTGAGTAGGAGAATGCTGCACTTGTTTCTTTGTCTTTAGTGCTGCTTTAGTCTTTGAAGCTGAAGATGGCTTAATATATAGTTGTGTAGGTCTGAAGACACCCTCAGAAGCCAATGCCTGCTCAGCGGCTCCAGACCCTTCTGAGGGAATGACTTCCGAGTGTCCAATACATGGAGTATCCAGAGGCCAAGTCAGCTCCATGTGGGAATAGAATGCAGCCTGTGGCTCTGAGGTAGCAGGCACCAGGGGCTGCGAAAGCGCCTCACTGAGAACCGGCGAACGGCCTAACAGAGGCTTCGTCGTCGGTTTTGGACCTCGGATGCCTATCTTTTTCCTTGTCCTTGCGTTTTTTGTAAACTCCGGTTGTCGGCTTACCCGACGGCATTATATAATTGATTTTGCATTCCATTACTTTGGCCAAAGATTTAAACAGACGCTTGATGGTGCGTTGGTTAAATCTAGCACAAAACCGACAACTAGCAACGTTATGATCAGGGCCTAGACAAGGAATACAGTAAGAGTGAAAATCCTTATGAGGTACTTGCTTCCCACAAGAAATACAATTGTTAACTTTTTCTGACATCGGTCTGGAGCAAGAAAAAAGTTTCCCCAACGGGGTACTGGGCTTTAATGAAGACTTCGGTTCTGAAATTCGAATATGAAAATCTCAGGAGTCGGCCGACCGGCACTTGCGAACTGCTTTTGCTTCGAGCACCGCGCAGCAAGAAAGACTGGAGAAAATGGCGTCGGCTGCATCTTTTATACCCCTGGCGCACTGACGTCAGGGAAGAGGCGCAGCAACCGATGCCGGACCTATACTTTGGAATTCTGGCCAACTGCGGGTAGCCTGCTAGCAGGATAACCCAAGAGTAATGACTGCAATAGTGAAACACGATGAACATCTGACCTGGAGGGGGCAGGAAAGGACCAATGCTTGGAGGGGCAATTGTCTACTGAACCTGGGTGGCTGAACCTGCAGGAAATCCTTAACTGTCTGCAGAGATATAGCTTTTTCTTCCATCTCTTTTAAGACCTCCTCTGCCTTGGTGCCAAATAAGTGGTCTTTGTACAAGGGTGCATCCAATAGTTTAGATCTGACATGGTCTGGCAATGACTGTTCAAGCCAAGCATGCCTTCTAAGGACAGAACCGGTGACTGCTGCCCTGCAAAATGCTTCTAGGGCATCAAAGCCACAGTGTAAGGTGTGCTTAGTTACTTGACTTGTAGAATGCATTAACTCTTGTAGCCATTTTCTGCACAAGCAGGAAAAGATGACATTTTTTGTTTGAGGAGTTCCATGGAATGCTGCTGAAATTTTAGCATATGGAACTGACAATTTAGTGCTCTAATAGCAAGAGTAGCAGAGGTGTACACACTTTTACCCCATCTATCTAATGCTCGGAAATCCCTATCTGAGGGAGTGGGATTCTTGGTAGAAGTTGCTTTAATTCCTTTAGGCCCTTGGGAGATAAAGTACAGTTTTGTACCTACCATAAATGTAGATGTCCGATAGGTATGCATCTGCAGTCCTTACATATGGGTTGTCCTGCCTCAGGCAGCCCTTCGGTCGGCCGGATTCCAAAGTCTGGGTCCGGCGTCGGCTGATGTCGCCCCTTTCCCGACGTCAGAGTGCCTGGGATATAAAAGCGTCAGCCGACGCCATCTTCCTCAGTTTTTCTTGCCCCAGATGCCAGTTGCCCTCTAAGTAAGGCTAAATTTGGAGAGATGAAAACATTCCAAACATGCACATCAATAAAAAACAAATACACCATAAAAGATAACCCCAAATAGCTAAAATGAGGGATATGTACCCATAGTATACCACAGAGGGGTAGGAGGGAGGGAAAACCTGACTGCAGATGCATACCTATCGGACATCTACATTTATGGTAGGTACAAAACTGTACTATGTCCTTCAAGGATGCATCTGCAGTCCTTACATATGGGTAGAATACCATAGCCAAGCTGGGGGAGGTAGGACCTAAGAAAACGATGGTGTAGCTAACATGCCCTGCAGGACTGCACTAGCAAAGCCTGCTCTGGATCTGGAATATAAGGGCAAGTTGTAATGCTTGGAAAATGTATGCACAGAGCTCCATGTAGCAGCTTCTAAAATGTCCTTTGTAGCCACCCCTCTTAAGAAGGCTGTGGAGGTGGCTGTTGCTCTGGTGGAATGAAGCCTTATGCTAGCTGGCACAGCTTTTCCATGAAAGGAGTAACATAACCGAATGCAATTTCCTATCCATTTCGAAATTGTCTGTTTGAAAATTGCTTTTCCTTGTACACCAGCAGCATATGCTACAAAGAGTTGGTCAGTTTTTCTGCAAGTCTTAGTTCTGTCCCAAGTAGTAGCGCAACTGTCTGTGGATGTCCAAAGTATGCAGAAGTTTCTCTCCTTTATTTTGTGGATTTGGAAAGAAGGTCGGCAGGTGAATAGCTTGGTTCAGTGAAACCCTGGATACCACCTTTGGCATGAAAGAAGGATTGGTTCTCAAAGAGACTCTGTCCTGATGAGAAATGGCTGAACTGCCATGAGGGCCTGTAATTCAGATACTCTTCTTGCTGAGGTTATGGCCAGGAGTAAGGCAGTCTTCCAAGATAGGAATTGTAGTTCTGAAGATGCTGCTGGTTCAAAGGGAGGAAGAGTTAATTTTTCCAACATGAAGTTAAGGTCCCATGTAGGCACTGGTGGTTTCCTTGGAGGGTTGATGTTTTTTATCCCTCTTAGAAACTGCTTTAGTAGAGGATGAGAGAATACAGGTGGATCAGTGTTGTACTCTGCTGAAATTGCTGAAGCATGAATCTTTATGGAGGAATAAGAAAGGCCATTATGGAGCATTTCAGCCAAGTATTCCAAAATATGTGGAATGCTCATGACTGGTCGGATCTTGACCCTTTGTGGTGTTCCAGGTACGAAATCTTTTCCATTTTGCTAAATATGCTTTTCTTGTGGAAGGCCGCCGGGCTTCCATGATGATATCCTGTACCCTCTTGGATAATTTATCCTGGCGAGGAGTCAAGGTATTTTCCAGGCTGTCAGCTGTAAGGTTTTGAGGCTGGAGTGCAGAGTCTTGTAATTGTGTTGTGTCAGTAGAAGTGGCCATTGTGGTAGAGGCCAAGGTTTCGTGCGTGACATGCTCCTTAACAGTGGGTACCAGTGTTGTCTTGGCCAGTCCAGAGCTATCAAAATTACTTTTGGTTGCTCTGTCCTGATCTTCAGTAAGACCTTGGTCATTAATGGCAGCGGTGGAAATGCATATACTGTTACGAGTATTCCAGCTGAAGGAGAGGGCGTCCACTTTCCAAGCTTGAGGATGGTATGTTCTTGTGCAGAATTTCCTCAGTTGATGGTTGTGGTGGGAGGCAAATAGGACTATGTCCGGCCTTCCCCATGATTGTGTTATCTGGAGAAAGATATCTGGGTGCAACATCCATTCGTGTGGATCCATGATGCTTCTGCTCAGGCTGTCCGCCAGTACATTGTCTTTTCCTGGTACGAACTGGGAATGCAGCTCTATATTGAGGTTTAGGGAAAGTTCCCACAGATTCATTGCCAGCCTGCAAAGAGGGTATGAATGGGTACCTCCTTGCTTGTTTATGTGCCACATAACTGTGGTATTGTCTGTCTTTATTAACAGGTGACCTTGGTGCAGAAAGTGCTTGAAGGCCTCTATGGAATGCATCACTGCCAGCATTTCCTTTTGGTTGATGTGCAGATGCAATTCTTTTTGTGTCCATTGTCCTTGAATGCATCTGCCCTCCATGTGTGCTCCCCATCCATGGTCTGAGGCGTCCGTTGTAACGGTTTGGCTGGTATGTGGCTTGCTGAAAGGCAGGCCCTTGTTTGACTGGCTTGCTTTTGCCCACCACAGGAATTCCTTTTGAAGGCATGGAATGAGGGGGATCAAAGTTTCTAGGCTGTGACTGTGCTGAGACCATAGACTCCTTAGGTACCATTGTAGTTTCCTCATATGCAGCCTTGCTAGTGGAATCAGAAGAATGCAAGATGTCATGAAACCCAGGGCCTGCAGGATTTTCCTTGCAGTAAGCTGGGTTTGTGTTGTCAGATTTCTGAAGTAATCCGGTAATTGTGCTCATTTTTCTTCTGTGAGGAAAAGCCATTTGGGTGTTTGTATAAAGGTTTGCACCCAGGAAAATTATTCGTTGGGATGGAACAAGTCTTGATTTCTGAATGTTGACTATGTATCCCAAAGGCCTGTAGTAGTCGGATGGCATAGTTTAAAGTGTTTTACCAGTGTTAGCTGGCTGTCCGCTTGTATGAGGCAGTCGTCCAGGTATGGGTATATTTGAATCCCCTGAAGTCTGCAATGAGCAATTACTGATGCCAGGCATTTCGTGAATACTCTGGGTGCAGTAGATAAGCCAAAAGGCAATGCTGAGAATTGATAATGCTCTGAACCTGCAAGAAATCTGAGGTGTCTTCTGCAACTTTGTCTGACAGGGACATGCAGGTATGCCTCCTTGAGGTCTAGAGTTACCAGCCAGGACTCCTTGCCCAGCATGGGAAGGAGTTGCTGTAGAGTCAGCATTTTGAATTTTGGTACAATGAGGTAAGTATTCAGTGCGGACAAGTCGAGAATAGGCCTCCATTGATTTTCTTTTCTTGGAACAAGGAATAATCTGGAGTAAAATCCTTGGCCTTGTTCTGAAAGAGGTACCTTTTCTATAGCTTTCATTTATATTAAGTTGGAAATTTGTTTCAAAGCCTCTGCCCTCTGATTTGGTGGCAGGTCTGGCATGCCTTTTCTTTTTGGCAGTGTGTGGAAATGGAACCTGTATCCTTTGTCTATTATTTGCAGTGTCCATGTGTCCCTTGTAATGCTGTGCCAATTTTTTGAAAATAAAGAAAGCTTTCCGCCCAAAGGTGCTTCTAATTGAGCCCTGGTCGGCGGAGTCAAAACAAAGTCATTGAGTCTGTCCTGGTGTAGCAGTTGTAGTTCCTGCACTACCTCTCTGGTTGGGAAGCTGCCATTGATGGCCTCTGTAGGAGCCTCTAGCTTGCCCTCTACCTCTGGCACGCCTATTCCTGCCTCTCTAAGATCTGTCTGAGTCAGGAAAGGACCAATTCTTAGTAGGCCGATTTCTGCTGAATCTCGGTGGTTGGACTTGCAGGAAGTCTTTGACTGTTTGCACAGATTTTGCCTTTTCTTCAAATTTCTTTAAGACCTCTTGAGCCGTGGAACCAAATAATTTTTGCTTTTCCATAGGAGCATCCAAAAGCTTAGCTTTAACATGGTCTGGCAGAGATTGTTCCTTCAGCCAGGCATGCCTACGTATGACTGCACCTGTCATAGCTGACCTACATGAAGCTTCCAATGCATCATAACCACACTGCAAGAAATGGTTACTAACCTGCTGGGAGTTATGTACCAGATCCTGAAGAGATTTGCGATCAAGGGGTTCAAAAGAAGACAGTTTCTTATGCAATTCATCTAACAAATACTCTTGGTACTGTATCATATGAAATTGACAATTTAATGCCCTCATGGAAAGAGTTGCAGAAGTATACACTTTTTTACCCCATCTCTCTAAAGCTCTGGACTCCCTTTCAGGGGGTAGAGGATTTCTAGCAGTGGCAGCTGCAACCCCTTTTGGGCCCTGGGAAATAGTTTCTGGATCAGCAGAGTGGGCCTTGTACAGGTGAAGATGCGAGTCCGGGACCCTGTAGTACCTATCAGGTTTGGCAGGAGCCAGAGGGAGAGAGTCCGGGGTTGTACTAGCATCAGAGTACACATCATCAATGACATTCAAAACAGGAGGCATAGCTAAAGGCCTATGCTGAGGTAAATGTAAAAAGGTCCTTAATCTGTTTCTAGAATCAGAGAATTCCTGACCCTGCCATTGAAAATGTTCTCTCAGAGTGTAATGTCTCTCCAAAGGAAAACTCTTCAGGAGGGGAGGCCGAGGGAATAGATTCTTCAGCATCAGAATCCTCGTAGGCCGAATAAGCCTCCTCCTGGTGGTGACAGAGTAGAGCCATCAGAGGACTCATCTGAGGAGTGGGGGTCAGAGGGCTCAACCCTGGGCCTTTTGTCTGGAGGTGGTTGCGAGCCCCTGTCCGGATGAGGTTGAGAACCTCTAATTAAGGAGATAAGATCCTCTGCTAAGCTAAGAATCTGTGAGCCAGTAGAGGGTCTCAGAGGTAACCTTGGGAGGCAAAGCTTTAGAAAGTTTAGCAGCTTTAGCCCTGGAAAAAGCCTTAATGGACATGGATGCAGGAGGTCTGGCTGCACCACGTGCAGGAGTAGATTTGTCTAAAGGAATGGTGTCGGAAGGTTCCTGGACACCAGTTTCAGTAGGTAATTCAATAACTGACTCGGCCGGGGCCTCCGGGGCCGAGGTAGTCGGTTGTGCGGTTTCGGTAATCGGAAGTACCAAGGACTCTGTTTCAGCCAAGACCGAGACACTCGCGGTAGGCCTGACCGTGGTTTCAACCGAAACCACGGCCTGCGTGGGTCGGTCCTTGTCCTTCCGTTTCTTAACTAAATGCGAAGTCGGAGTCTCCGACGGCATCTTGTAAGCAAAACTAGCCCCAAAGAATTCCTCTGCAAACTCCGACCGACGTCTAAGAGTTCGTCAGTTGAAGGAAGCACAGGCTGAACAGGCCGAGACGTCGTGGTCTGGGCCTAGGCAGGGGAGGCAGTAAGAGTGGAAATCCTTATGAGGTATTTGTTTCCCACAAGTTAAACAATTATTAACTTTATCTGACATCGGCTGAGGCAAGAAAGAGTCCCCAACGGGGTACTTAGCTTTTTCGAAGTCTTCGGTAGCTGAATCACAGGAGCTGGCCGACCGGCACTTGCGAACTGCTTCTGCTTTGGGCACCAAGCGGCAAGAAAGACCGAGGAAAACGGCGTCGGCTGATGCTTTTATACCCCAGACGCTCTGACGTCGGGGAAAGTGCGACATCAGCCGAGGCCAGACCCAGACTTTGGAATCCGGCCGACCGAAGGGCTGCCTGAGGCAGGACAACCCATATGTGATGACTGCAGATGCATCCTTGAAGGACATCTTAAAATCTGTGAACCAGTAGTGGATCCCTGAGGAATAGCCTTGGGAGGGAGAGATTTTGGCTGTTTAGCAGCTTTAGCACGTGTAAATGCCTTTATGGACATGGATACAGGAGGCCTGGCTGCCCCACGTGCTGGTGTAGTTTTATCTAGAGAAATGGTGCTGGATGTTTCCAGAGCACCGGTTTCAGAGGGGAATTCTATGACCGACTCAGAGGTGGCCTCCGGGACAGAGGCTGTCGGTTGTGCGGTTTCGGTCGGAAGCACCAAGGATTCGGTTTCAGCATAGACCGAGACACTCGCGGTAGGCCTAGGTGTGGTTTCAGCCGAAAACACGGTCCACGTGTGTCGGTCCTTGTCCTTCCGTTTTTTGGGTAAATGAGTAGTCGGAAGCTCCGACGGCATATTGTAACAGTAACTATCCCCAAAAAATTCCTCTGCAAACTCTGCCCGACGCCTAAGAGTGCGTCTATTGAAGGAAGCACAGGCTGCACAGGCCGAGACGTCGTGGTCTGGGCCTAGGCAGGGGAGGCAGTAAGAGTGGAAATCCTTATGAGGTATTTGTTTCCCACAAGTTCAACAATTATTTACTTTAACCGTTTGATCTGACATCGGCTGAGGCAAGAAAGAGTCCCCAACAGGGTACTTAGCGTTTTGAAGTCTTCGGTAGCTGAAATTAAAGGAGCTGGCCGACCGGCACTTGCGAACTGCTTCTGCTTCGGGCACCGCACGGCAAGAAAGACTGAGGAAGATGGCGTCAGCTGACGCTTTTATATCCCAGGCGCTCTGACGTCGGGAAGGGGGTGACATCAGCCGACGCCGGACCCAGACTTTGGAATCCGGCCGACCGAAGGGCTGCCTGAGGCAGGACAACCCATATGTAAGGACTGCAGATGCATCCTTGAAGGACATCTTCAGGGTCAGCAGTAGAATTTTTGAAAAGAAATTTGTGAGAGTCAGGGACTCTAATACCAGTCAGGTTTCCTGGGAGCAGGAGGGAGGGGGGTCAGGAGTTAAACTAGATTCCATGAAAACATCATCCACAACATCCAGGACAGGAGGAATGGCCAGGGGTCTGTGCTGTGGAAGATGTGAGAATTCCCCGAGTCTCTTTTTCGAATGAGGGTAGTCCTGACATTCCCATTGGAAATGCTCCCTTAAAGTATGAAGGGTTTCGCCAAAGGAAAAATCCTTGGGTGGAGAGGCTGAATGGATGGATTACGCTGCATCAGAATCCTCATAACCAGATAGGGGTTGCATGTCTTCCTATTTAGATGCATCAGAGTCATCGGACTCCTGTTCAGATAAAACTACTGGGGACACATCTCTTTCTTTCAGATGGGGTAGCTTGGCTTCCCCTGATCAGCATTACAAGGTCTTCCGAAATTTTAAGCATTTGAGACTGAGGCAAAGAAGCAGGTGCCCGAGATGGGGTCGTTGGTTTCTTGGGTGTGGTTCATACAGTGGGCCTTAGAAACTCGGTAGTTTTCAAAAGAACAGTAGACGTGAAAGAAGTCGCCGGTTTGCGGTCGAGAATCGGTAGAGCAAAGTACTTCCTCTCAGCTGTTCCAGACCCATCCAACGTAGAGACAACCACAGGATCCTTAGGTCGATGTAAAGTTTTGTGGCATATCGGACTCCGAAAGGGTCTCAGTAGTGGCCTGCGAATCTACAGAAGTGGGCATAAGGGGCTGTGAAAGCACCTCACTGAGGACAGGAGAACTGACTAGCTTAACGAAAGCATCATCGGTAGGTTTGGACCTGTGAAGTCCGTCTCTGTCTTTATCCTTACGTTTCTTTGGAAGATCTACAGTCGGGTGGCTTACCGATGCCATTTCGGAAATTGAGGACTGAGCGCGAAAATATCTACCTACAATAAGTGTCCCAAGATGTATATTTCTGGCACTGAACAAAGCACAAAAGCGACAGCGGGGGCCATCGTGGTCTGGGACTAAGCAAGTGATGCATTAAGAATTAAAGTCTCGGTGTGGTATTTGCTTTCCACAGGCGAGACAATTGTTAACTTTTTCCGACATCGGTTAGAGCAAGAAAAAAGGATCCCCGATGGGGTACTTTGCTTTAGAAGACTTCAACTTCAATTCGGAAAACGAAGACTCAAGTAGCAGCCGACCGGCACTCGTACGAACTGCTTCTGCTTCAGGCTCCTCGGCAAGAAAGACTGATGTAGTGGTGTCGACTGCCTTATTTTATACTACTGATGACCTGATGTCAGTCCTGAAGCGACAGCAACCGACGCAGAAATACTAAGCCTCCGGTATTTGGGCTGACGGAGGACTAGTCTCGCAGGGATAGCCCAAATGTGATAACTGTACTTTCTTCTTGTTTCACTGTTGCAGTCATCACATTTGGGTTATCTGCCTGCAGGTAGCCCTCAGTCGGCCAGAATACCAGAGACTTCGTATTTCTGCATCGGTTGCTGTCACTCCAAGACTGACGTCAGGTCGTCAAGGGTATATAAAAACAGGCAGCCGACGGCATTACATCAGTTTTTCTTGCCCCAAATGCGGAGCTAAGCCATGGTGGGGAAAAAGTAAATACCAATACCTCTGAAAGGGGGTGAGTAATGAACATGGAGAGAGAGAGAGACAGAGACAGAGACAGAGAGAGAGAGAGAGAGAGAGAGAAAGAGACAGAGAGAAAGAGACAGAGAGAGAGAGACAGAGAGAGACACCAGGGAGCCTGGAGGGAGGGAAACCAGGACTGCAACAGTGAATACACTCAAACATCTACATTTAAGTGTACACAAGTGTACTATGTTCTTCGTGTTTCACTGTTGCAGTTATCACACATGGGTTGATTCCTAAAGCTGAAGAAGGGTGGAGGCAGTCAAGAAGAATTGGGGCTGGCTAGTATGCCCTGCAGGACTGCCGTTGCAAAACCCGCCCTGGATTTGGAAAAGATAGGCAGGTGGTAATGCTTGGTGAAGGTGTGTACAGAACTCCAGGTAGCAGCTTCCAGGATGTCCCTGGTAGGGACTCCCCTGAGGAATGCTGTACAGGTAGATGTTGCCCTAGTGGAATGTGTTTTGACCCCCTGAGGGGTTGGTTTCCCATGGTGCTTGTAACAGAAATGGATGCACTGTGCTATCCATTTGGAAATAGTTTGTTATGAAATGGTCTTGCGCTCTTCCCCTGGTGCAAAGCTGACTAGTAACTGTTAGACTTCCTGAAGGGCTTAGTCCTATCAAGGTAGAATCTGAGCGGTCTGCGCACACCCAAGGAGTGCAGGATCCTTTCCCCCTTATTTTGAGGATTAGGGAAGAAAGTTGGCAAATGGATAGATTGGTTGAGAGCCACACTGGACACCACTTGGCCCGCTCAGGAACGGTTTGATAAGACGGTGAGAGAAGAGACGTGGTTCAGTGTTGTAATGAGCCGAAATGGCAGAGGCATGGATCTTCATGGAAGAGAAGGACAGGCCTTTGTGGAGCAGACCTGCCAAGTAATCCAGGATTAGAGGCAGGGAGGGCAGAGTTGTGTCCTCTCCTTTAGATTGAATCGAAGAGCAGTACCTTTTCCACTTATCAGCATAGGATTTCCTTGCAATGGGTCTTCTGGCTTCAAGGATGACGTCCAGCACCTGCTTGCTTAGGCTGGTTAATGGGGGAGAACTCAAGGAATAAGCAGGCTGCAAGATTTAGGGTTTGCAGTTGCAGATGTAAGATCTGTCCCCCCCCTGAGAGCAGGGATGGGTTCTGGTGTAGGTGCCAGGGTGGCACTGGTGAGAGGCTGTGCAGGAGTGGGTACCAGTGCTGGCATGGCCAATCTGCCGAAGCAATCAGAATTGTCCTTGGTCTGTCCTGTCTTATCTTATGCACTACTCTTGAGAGAAGGGGCAGAGGAGGGTTGGGAGGGTGGCCTAATGGTTAAGGTGTTTGCCTTACAAACACAAGGAGCAGGGTTTGAGTCTCACAAGGGATAATTGGCTAGGCTTAAAATGGCTCGCAAGGGCAGTTAGCGTAGTACTAATCTATGAACCTATGAAAGGCATAGATTGAGAGATTTACTCAATGGAAGGATAGGGAAATCCACTTTACAGGCCCTGCTGTGAGGTGTCCTGGTGCAGAATTTGCTGAGCTGGTGCTTGCAGGGGGAGGCAAAGAGATCCACCTCTGGGGTCTCCCATTTCTGAATCAGAAGGCTGAAGGTGCTGGGCTCTAATTGCCACTCATGTAGGTCTACGAGATTTCTGCTTAGGTCGTCTGCCAGTGAGTTTTGTTTGCCTGGCAGGAATTGAGCTTTCAGATGGACCTGCACGTCCAAGGCCGCGTTCCACAGGGACATGGCTAGCCTGCAGAGTGGGTAAGAGTGGGTTCCCTCCTACTTGTTGATGTACCACATAACTGTGGTGTTGTCTGTTTTTATTAGCAGGTGTCCTGGAGAGAATAGGGAACTGAAAGCTGTTGAAGCCTGCTGCACCGCCAGCATCTCTTTTTGGTTGATGTGCAGATGAATTTGACTTGGGCTCCAGTGGCCCCGAATGCACTTGCAGTCCATGTGTGCCCCCCAGGCATAGTCTGATGAGTCTGTGGTTAGGGACTGGGTGGCAATGGGGTTGAGTAAAGGGCAGTCCTTTGTTGTGGTTGCATGCTGCTGCCCACCAAAGAAACTCTGTCCTTAGACAGGTTATGACAGGAATGACGGTTTCCAGGTCCTGAGAATGGTTGACACCAAAGACTTAAGTACCACTAAAGTTCTCATATGCAGTCTGGCATATGGAAAGCAGGATGCATGATTCCATGAACCCTAGGGCCTGCAGGATTTTCCTTGCGGATAGCTGGGTTCTGGTGGTCACTCGAGTAAATTAGTCAGGCTTGTTTTTCTGGAATGAGGAATGCCATCTGGGATGCTATGTCCAAGCTTGCTCCCAGGAATACAATCTTTTGACTGGGGACTAATTGTGATTTATTTTCCTTGATGGTGTACCCCTGGGAGGTTAGAAGTTTTTTTTTTTTTTACAAATGTCAGGTGTTGCAACAGCATTTCCTGAATGTCTGCCTGAAACAGGCAGTCGTCCAAAGATGGGTAAATTTGAATATTTCTCCGTCTGCAGTAAGCAACGGCTGGAGCCAAGCATTTTGTGAATACTCTGGAAGCAGTGGATAAGCCAAAGGGAAGTCCAGAGAACTGATAATGCATAGATCCTGCCTTGAAACGTAGATATTTCCTGCACGAGTCCCTTATAGGGATGTGCAGATAGGCTTCTTTTAAGTCTAGGGTGACTAACCTGGCATCTTTGGCAGCATAGGTTGAAGCTGCTGCAGGGTGAGCATTTTGAATTTTGGTACCACCAGAAAGGTGTTGAGAAATGAAAGATCTAGGATTGGGCGCCAAGTGCCCTCTTTTCTGGGTACCAGGAAAAGTCTGGAATAGAATCCTTGACCTATCTGTTCTGCTGAAACAGAATGAATTACCCTTGTAGAGAGCAAGGATTGAACTTGGTTTTGAGCTTCTCCCCACTGGTTTGGAGGAAGGTCTGTGAACCCTTTTGGGGTTGGCAGTGAGTTGAAGTAAAATTTGTACCCCTGGGATACAATGTTGAGGACCCATCTGTCTTTGGTGATGGAAATCCAGTTTTTTGCATGAAGGGCAAGTTTTCTTCCTAGGGGCACAAGCAGTTGGGCAGAGGTGGAAGTGGAGTAGAGAAGTCATTGGGAATTCTTTCCATAAGGGGGTGGCTTAGCAATCTCTGCTTTAAAGGTGGAGGCACTCCATTGCTTAGATCTCTGCATACCCTGAGACTGTAGTCTGAGTGGTCCGTTTCCCCTGGGTCTAAGTTTGAGATGGCCTAGAGGGGGCTGGAAAGGAACAATGTTTCGAGGGGCAATGCCTACTGAATCTAGGAGGCTGTACTCGCAAGAATTCTTCGATGGTCTGCATAGATTTAGCATTTTCTTCCATCTTTTTAAGAACCTCTTCTGCTTTGGTGCCAAACAGATAGTCCTTGTTCAAAGGAGTGTCTAATAACTTTGATTTGACATGATCTGGCAAGTTCTGCAACTTAAGCCAAGCATGCCTTCTCAGTACAGAATCAATGACTGCTGCCCTGCAAGATGCTTCTAAGGCATCAAAGCCACACTGCAATGTATGTTTGCCGACTTGGCTTGCAGAATGCATAAGCTCCTGCAATTCTTTATTTTCTGCACAGTCTGTAAAAGTTGCTATCTTTTGCTTAAGAAGTTCCATAATAAGTTGTTGGTACTTCAGCATGTGAAACTGACAATTCAAAGCCCTAATGGCGAGAGTTGCAGAGGTATATACTTTCTTACCCCATTTGTCCAAAGCTCTGGAATCCCTGTCCGAAGGGGAGGAATTCTTAGCTGTAGTTGCTTTGATACCTTTAGACCCCTGGGAAATTATCTCTGGATCAGCAGAAGGATTTCTGAAAAGGAATTTGGGAGAGTCAGGTACTCTGTAGTACCAGTCTGGTTTCCTAGGAGCAGGGGGTAAAGTATCAGAATTAAGACTGGATTCCATAAAGACATCAACAACTTCCAGGACTGGGGTATTGCTAAAGACCTATGTTGTGGCAAATCTAGAAATTCTCTGAGTCTCTTTTTGGACTGAGGATAGTCTTGGCATTCCCAATGGAAATGCTCTCTTAAGGTAAGTAAGGTTTCATCAAAAGAAAAGTACTCTGGAGGAGAGGCAGAAGGAATGGATTCCTCTGCATCTGAATCCTCATAAGCAGATAAGGGCATGTCTTCATAATCAGATACCTCAGACTCATTGGACTCTGTCTGTTGAAGCTGCAGGGGACTCGTCTCTCTCTTAGCAGGGGAAGGTCGACTTCCCTGAATCAGCATAAGGTCTTCTGCCATTTTAAGCATTTGATGTTGTGTCGAGGGAACAAGTGCATGTGCTTTGGTCGGTTTTCTAGGCGTAGCACATACTCTTGGCCAAAGAAACTCAGTAGTTTTAGACAGAACTAAAGACATGAAAGATGTCAGTTTGTGTCAAACATCGGTAGTGCGAATAACTTCCTCAGAAGCTGGTGACTGCTCAGCGGCTCCGGACCCATCCAAGGTAGAGACATCCGCAGGTTTCATAGTAGAGGAAGAGTCTCACGGCATACCGGACTCCGAACGGATCTCTGTAGAGGCCTGCAAATTCATTGAAGAGGGCATCGGGCGGGGAAACCGCCTCACTGAGTACTGGCAACTAGCTTAACGGAAGCATCATTGGCAGCTTTGGACCTGTGCGGTCTGTCTCTGTCTTTATCATTACATTTTTTCAGAACATAGGTGATGGATTACCAAAGCCATTTCGGAATACAGAGATAAGAGAAAGTACAGTTTTGTACCTACCATAAATGTAGATGTTAGAGTGCTCATACAGCTGCAGTCATTACAGATGGGTTATCCTGCCGTCAGGCGGGTCCTCGGTCGGCCGAATTCCAAAGTCTAGGTCTGGCGTCGGTTGTCGTCGCTTCTTCCCTGATGCCAGTGCGGTAGGGGTATAAAAAAAAGAGGCAGCTGACGCCATCTTCTTCAGTTTTTCTTGCCCCAGATGTCAGGTGCCCCCAGAAGGAAGGCAAAACATAAATATATGTAATCATGCAATATAGAATAATCAAAATACATTAGTTGCAAGCAAATACACCATAAAAGAATACCCCAAATAGGTTGTATGAGAAGGTGTTTGTCATAAGGCCTGTCCTAAGAGGGGACGGAGGGAGAGTAACCTGGACTGCAGCTGTATGAGCACTCGAACATCTACATTTATGGTAGGTACAAAACTGTACTATGTTCATCGTGCATACAGCTGCAATCATTACAGATGGGAAGAATCCCAAAGCTAAGTAGGGGTGCAGGCACTAAGTGGAACTAGGAGGAGCAAGGATGCCCTACAAGACTGCTGTGGCAAATCCCGCTCTAGATTTAGAGTATAGTGGAAGATGATAGTGCTTGGAGAATGTGTGCACTGAACTCCAAGTGGCTGCTTCCAAAATGTCCTTGGTAGGGACCCCCCCCCCCCGAGGAAAGCTGCGGAGGTAGCTGTGGCCCTGGTGGAGTGGGATCTGATGCATGTAGGCACAGTTTTTTCATGAAATGAGTAACAAAAGCGTATGCAGTGGGCTATCCATTTTGAGATTGTCCGTTTGGAAATGGCCTTTCCTTGAGCACCTGTAGCATAGGACACAAAGAGTTGTTCAGATTTCCTGAATGGCTTTGTCCTGTCCAAATAATATTGTCTGTGAATGTCCAAGGAATGTAGTAGTCTTTCCCCTTTGTTTTGTGGATTAGGATAAAAGGTAGGTAAGTGGATAGTCCGATTCAAAGCTACACTGGATACTACCTTTGGCATAAAGGTAGGGTTGGTTCGTAAGGAAACTCTGTCCTGATGGAAAATGATGAAAGGTTGCACAGCCATGAGGGCCTGTAGCTCCAAAACCCTGCATGCTGAGGGGATAGCCAGAAGGAAGGCTGTTTTCCATGACAAGTATTGAAGTTCTGTTGAAGCTGGCTCGAAGGGAGGAAGGGTCAGCTTTTCCAATATGAAGTTGAGGTCCTAAGCAGGGACTGGTGGTTTCCTTGGGGGTTTTATATTCTTTGCCCCTCTGAGGAACTGCCTTAAGAGTGGATGAGAGAATAAAGGAGGATCTGTGTTTTATTGTGCAGAAATGGCTGAAGCGTGGATTTTGATGGAGGAGAAGGAAAGTCCACTGTTTAACATCTCAGCTAGGTACTGTAAAATTTGAGGTAAATTTATTACCCAAAGATTCTGGCCCTTTTCTTGATTCCAGGCACAAAATCGTTTGGCGGAGTAGGCTTTTCTAGTAGAAGGTCTTCTGGCCTCCAAGATGACATCCTGCACCTCCTTGGAGAGGAGGGTCTGTTGGGAAATCAAGGAATTCTCCATGCAGCTAGATTTAGGGTTTTGAGCTGGCTGTGAAGGGTTTTGTAGTTTTGCTGGGACAACAGAAGAGGGACTACAGGTAGGATCCATGGTGGGGAATGTGTCAGGCTCTTCAAAAGCGGATACCAGTGTTGTCTTGGCCAGTCTGGAGCAATGAGAATCATTTTTGGCCTCTCTGCTCTGGCTTTTAATAGAACTTTGGGCAGCAGAGGAAGAGGCGGAAAGGCATAGACTGTCAACGTTGTCCAATTGAAAGAAAGTGCACCCACTTTCCAGGCCTGTGGATGATAGGTCCTTGAACAGAATTTTTTCAACTGGTAATTTCTGTGGGTAGCAAAAAGGTCTATGTCTGGCTGTCCCCATGCCCAAGTTATCTTTGTGAAAACTTGAGGATGCAACTTCCATTCGTGTGGATCTGTCATATTTCTGCTTCGGCTGTCTGCCAGTGTGTTTTCCTTCCCTGGCAGGAATTGTGCCTGTAGTTGAATTTGCAGTTCCAGTGCTGTGTTCCATAGGGTCATGGCTTGCCTGCACAGGGGGTATGAGTGAGTTCCCCCCTGTTTGTTTATGTACCACATCACTGTGGTGTTGTCTGTCCTTATCAATAGCTGGCCTGGATGCAGTAGGTCTTTGAAGGTCATAATAGCATTTTGCACGGCTAGCATTTCCTTTTGGTTGATGTGTAGGTGCTTCTCTTTTTGGGACCATTTTCCCTGAATGCACTGATCTGTCATGTGTGCTCCACAGGCGTAGTCTGAGGCGTCTGTTGTGATGATTTGAGCTGCTTGAGGTACACAAAAAGGGAGACCTGTGTTTCCAAGCTGTGGCTGTGTTGAGACCATAAGTTTTTTAGGTACCACTGAAGTTTCCTCATATGCAGCTTTGCACATGGGATTAGTAGGATGCAAGATGCCATGAATCCCAGAGCCTGCAGGACTTTCCTTGCAGTCAGCCTGGTGAAGGTTGCCATTTTGCTTAAGTATTGAGACAGTTGCCCTTGTTTGTCTGGCGTGAGGTAGGCCATCTGGGTGGTTGTATTCAAGCTGGCACCCAGGAAAATTATTTGTTGAGAGGGTATTAGTTTTGATTTCTTTTTGTTGACTGTGTATCCCAGAAAGTTCAACAGTTTTATTACAAACGCCAGGTGTTTCAGTAGTATGTCCTTACTGTCCGCTTGGATCAGGCAGTCGTCCAGATATGGGTAGATTTGTATTCCTTGTAGTCTGCAAAAGGCGATTACTGATGCCAGGCATTTCGTAAACACTCTGGGTGCAGTAGATAAGCCAAAGGGCAATGCAGAGAATTGATAATGGGTTGAACCTGCAAGAAATCGGAGGTATCTTCTGCAATCTTGTCTGATAGGGACATGCAGGTATGCCTCCTTGAGGTCCAATGTTACCAGCCAAGACTCCTTGCCCAGCATGGGAAGAAGCTGCTGTAATGTGAGCATCTTGAATTTTGGTACCTGTAGATATGTGTTTAGGATGGATAGGTCTCCAATCTTTGTCTTTCCTTGGTACCAGGAATAGTCTGGAATAAAACCCTTGACCTTGTTCTTTTGCAGATACCTCTTGAATCGCTTTCATGTCCATGAGAGCTGAAATTTGTTTTTGTGCCTCTGCCCTTTGATTTTGTGGCAGGTTTGGCATGCCTCTCATTTTTGGAAGGGTGTGAAAGTGGAACCTGTAGCCTCTGTCTATAATGTCCAGAATCCATTTGTCCTTTGTAACAATATGCCAATTTTTTGAGAATAATGCCAGTTTTCTGCCCAAATGTGCTGCTATTAAAGCTTTGCTTGGCAGGTATAGGGGGAAGTCATTGTGACTGTTTTCTAAATGACTGTGATCTATCTTCTCCACCTCTTGGGGTTGGTGCTTGCCACTGTCTGGCTCTGAAAGATCCTTGAGGTTGCCCTCTACCCCTTGGGCGTCTGTATCTGCCCCTTTGAGGTCTGTCTGTGGCTGGAAAGGACCAATTTTCTGAAGGCCAGTTTCTGCTGAAACGTGGAGGTTGTACCCTGCAGGAAATCTTTCACTGTTTGCATTGATTTCGTTTTCTCCTCCATTTTCTTTAGAACCTCCCCTCAGCTTTAACACCAAACAATACATCTTTTTGAAGAGGTGTATCTAATAATTTAGCTTTGACATGATCTGGTAAGGCTTGCTCTTTCAGCCAATCATGCCTACGTATAACAGACCCCATAACAGCAGCTCTACAGGAGACCTCTAAAGCATCAAAACCACACTGCAAGGTATGTTTACCCACTTGCTCTGCACCATGCAACAAATCCTGCAACTCTTAAATCTGGTTGTTCTGGTTGTGTCATTTTGCTTTTCAACTGAGATAAAAACTGTTGATACTTTAACATATGGAACTGACAGTTTAATGCCCTCATGGTTAAAGTGGCTGAGGTGTACACCTTTTTCCCCCCACCTTTCTAAAGTTCTGGAATCTCTCTCTGAAGGCAATGGGTTTTTAGCAGTAGAGGCCTTAATTCCCTTGGGACCCTGTGAAATAGTTTCTGGGTCAGCAGTATGGCTTTTGTATAGGAACTGGTGAGAATCAGGAACCCGGTAATACCCGTCTGGTTTAACAGGAGCTGGAGGCAAAGAATCTGGATTAAGGCTGGCTTCTGTGTACACATCATCCAATATATCTAAAACAGGAGGGATAGCCAGGGGCCTATGCTGGGGGAGCAAAAGAAAATCCCTAATCCTTTTCTTGGAATCTGAGTAATCTTGGCCTTCCCAGTGAAAGTGTTCCCTCAATGTATGTAGGGTTTCCCCAAAAGAGTAGTCCTCAGGGGGGAGACCGAGGGAATAGACTCCTCTGCATCAGAGTCTTCGAAAGGAGAATAGGCATAATCCTGGTCCTCAGAATGTTCAGAGGTAATAGAGGCTTGATCTGAGGAAGGGTAGTCTTCCTCTAATCTGGGCCTTTTGGCAGAGGGGGGTTGAGAACCCCTGATAACAGTAATCAAATCCTCAGCCATTTTGAGCATCAGTTTTTTAGGCATGGGGCCATGAGAGGGGGTCTGAGGTCCCCGTTTTTTGGTTTTCATGGCTGCTTTAGATTTAGTGAAAGTTTTAATAGAGAAGGAGGAAGGCCTGAAGACACCTTGAGAAATGGCAAGCCTGTCTAAACTCCGAGTTTCCCCGCCAAGAGTGACGTTGGTATTTGCAGTAGGAATGGGGGGCCGAGGAGCCTGCAACCTCGGGTACTGAAGACACCGGTAATGTAGTGTCATCGGTATTCAGGGGCTGCGTAGGCGCCTCGCTGAGAACCGGAGAACCCGTAGTCAGCCTTAGCGTGGTGTCAGTAGTCTGTGCGGACCTCTTATGTCGGTCCTTATCTTTGCGTCTTTTACTCAAAACTGGAGTCGGAGTATCCGACGACATAATGTAATTCAATTTTTTACCAAAATAGTGAAGGCCGAACTCCGCCCGGCGCTTAATAGTGCGCTAGTTGAATCTAGCACAAAAATGGCAGGCCGAGACGTCGTGGTCTGGGCCTAATCAAGGTATACAGAAAGAGTGGAAATCCTTATGCGATATTTGCTTCCCACATGAAATGCAATTATTAACTTTGTCTGACATCGGTCTGAGGCAAGAAAAGTTTCCCCAACGGGGTACATAGCTTTCAAGAAGACTTCGGCTGAAATATTTTCGTAAATCTCAGGAGCTGGCCGACCGGCACTTGCGAACTTCTTCTGCTTCGGGCACTGCGCGGCAAGAAAGACTGAAGAAGATGGTGTCGGCTGCCTCTTTTACACCCCTGCCGCATTGACGTCAGGGAAGAAGCGACGACAACCGACGCCGGACCTAGACTTTGGAATTCGGCCGACCGAGGACCCGCCTGACGGCAGGATAACCCATCTGCAATGACTGCAGCTGTATGCACGATGAACATCAAAAAGTATTTAGTGACAATAAGGGCCCGATGACGAATAGTTTGGGCGTTGAACAAGGCACAAAACCAACAAAGGGGTACATCATAGTCTGGGCCTAAACAGGTGACGCAGTAAGAATGAAAATCTCGGTGTGGTATTTGCTTTCCACAGGCAAGACAACTGTTAACTTTTACTGACACTGGTTAGAGCAAGAAAAAATGATCCCCAATGGGGTACTTATCTTTAGAAGACTTCAGGAGGATTCAATTTGTAAACGAAAAACTCAGGTAGCGGCCCACCGGCACTCGTGCAAGCTGCTTCTGCTTCGGGCTCCTCGGCAAGAAAGACTGATATAATGGCGTTGGCTGCCTGTTTTTATACCCCTGATGACCAGACGTCAGTCCTGGAGCGACAGTAACCGACGCAAAAACACTAAGTCGCTGGCATTCGGGCCGACTGAGGGCTACCTGCAGACAGATAACCCAAGTGTGATGACTGCAACAATGAAACACGAAGAACATCATCAGAAACTCCCTAAGGAGGTTTCAATGTCATCAACACACTAAACAAACTCGAGTGAAGGTCCTTGAAGGCTGTCAGAGCATTCTGTACAACTAACATTTCTTTATGATTGATGTAAAGGTGCATTTGAATTGGGTTCCATTTGCCCTGAATGCACTTCCCTGCCAGGTGCGCCCCCCCATGCATAGTCTGATGTATCTGTTAGGGTTTGGGTGGCAGGGGGTAGGGTGAATGGTAGTCCCTTGTTTTGATGGCAGGCCTCTGCCCACCAAAGGAACTCTAGACGTAGACAAGGAATGATAGGAATCACTGCTTCTAGATCCTGAGAATGTTGACACCATAGGCTTTTTAGATACCACTGTAGTTTCCTCATATGCAGTCTTGCATATGAAATTACAAGAATGCAGGCCATGAACCCCAAGGCTTGTTACTATTTGCCTTGCAGATAGCAGGGCTTTTGTGACCACTTGTTTGAAGTAGGTTGTCAAGTGAATTTGTTTCTCTGGCATGAGGAAAGCCATCTGGGAAGTTGTATCCAAGCTTGCTCCCAGGAATATAATTTGTTGACCGGGTACCAGGCGTGATTTATTTTCGTTTATGGTGTACCCCAAACAAGTTAGCACCCTCTCTACAAAAGCCAGACAATTCAAAAGTACGTCCTGATTTGCTGCCTGAATTAGACAATCGTCCAGGTATTTGTATATCTGAATATTTGTTTGCCTGCAAAATGCAATGACTGGAGCTAGGCACTTTGTGAATACCCTGGGTGCAGTAGATAAGCCAAAGGGCAGTGCAGAGAACTGATAGAGCGTGTAGCCTGCTTTGAAGTGTAGGTATCTTCTGCAAGATTCCCTGACTGGGATGTGCAGGTATGCTTCCTTTAAATTTAGTGTTGCCAACCAGGCATCTTTGCTTAGCATAGGAAGCAACTGGAGAAGAGTCAACATCTTGAATTTTGGATTGACCAAAAAGGTGTTTAGAGTAGGCAGGTCCAGGATAGGACTCCATGAATTGTCTTTTCTGGGTACCAGGAAAAATCTCGAGTAGAAACCTTGTCCCTTTTTCTCTTCTGGTACCAACTGAATAGCCCCTATGCTTGAGAGAGTACTTGCTTTTGGGCCTCTGCCCACTGCTTTGGAGGTAGATCTGGCCAACCGCTTGGAGTTGGTGATGTGTGGAAGTGAAATCTGTATTCTTGGGACACTATATTTAAAACCCATTTGTCCTGGGTAATGAGTCCCCAGTTCTTTGCATGAAGTGCAATCTTTCCCACCAAAGGGGCAGTCAGTTGAGAAGGGCTTGGAAGTTTTAAAAATAAGTCATCGAGACAGTTTACCATAGGGGGGAGTTTTATTACTCCCAAATTTGGAAGTGGAGGCCCCCCACTGCTTAGTCCTGTGCATCCCCTGGGACTGAAGCCTGGCTGCTCTGGATCTGGGTTTAGACTGGGAAGGTCTGGAAGAGGCAGGAAAGGACCAGTTCTAAGAAGGCCAATGCCTACTAAATCTTGGAGGTTGTACTTGTAAAAAGTCTAACAGTTTGCACAGATTTAACCCCCTCATCTTTTTAAGAACTTCTTCTGCCTTGTTGCCAAACAGGTGGCCCTGATTTAATATGATTTGGCAAGGATTGCTCCTGAAGCCAAGCATGCCTTCTAAGTACAGACCCAGTTACCGCAGCCCTGCAAGATGCCTCTAGTGAATCAAAACCACATTGAAATGTATGTTTATCAACTTGTTCAGCATAATGCATAAAATCCTGTAAATCCTTATTTTCAGCACAATCAGGAGTCAACATCATTTTCTGTTTAAGCAGTCCAATAATATGCAGCTCATACTTTAACATATGAAACTGGCAATTCAAGGCCCTAATGGCCAAAGTTGCAAAAGTGTATACCTTCTTACCCCATTTATCCAGCGGCTTGGAGTCTCTATCAGAGGGGATAGGATTTTTGGCAGTAGTAGCTTTATTGCCCTTGGGTCCCTGTGAAATGGTTTCAGGATCTGCAGTGGATTTTTGAAAAGGAACTTGAGAGTCAGGAACCCGGTAATATCTATCAGGTTTTATGGAAGCAGGAGGTAAAGAGTCAAGGGCCATGCTAGATTCCGAAAAGGTATCACCAACAATGTCCAGTACAGGAGGTATAGCTAAAGGCCTGTGCTGAGGCAGGAGTAAGAAATCCCTAAGCCTCTTTTTAGAATCAGAGAAATCCTGACTTTCACAACGAAAAAACTCCAACAGTATGCAAGGTTTCACCAAAAGAAAAATCCTCTGGGGGGGGGGGTTCGAGGGAATACAGTCCTCAGAATCAGAATCCTCATAGGTAGATAAGGGTAAATCCTGGTCAGCAGAGGAAACAGAAATTTCAGAATCCTGGTCAGAAGTATCATAAGCTAACTCAGTCCTAAGTCGAGGAGGAAGGTTGGCTTCCACTGATTAAAGTAATAAGGTCTTCAGTCATTCCTACCATTTGCTCTTTAGGCTTAGAGGCCTGACCATGCGGTCTGGGCGTCAGTTTTCTAGGCATGGTTTGAGATTTAGGCCTTGAAGAAGAAGAAGATGGCACCAGTTTAATATGCAAGTCAGTAGGCCTGAATACACCCTCAGAAGCCGGTGCCTGCACAGCGGCTCCGGACCCATCCAAGGTAGAGACATCCGCAGGTTCCACAGTTGAAGCATCTCACGGCATACCGGACTCCGAATGGGTCTCAGTAGAGGCCTGCGAATCTGAAGTAGCAAATATCAAGGGTTGCAAAAGCGCCTCACTCAGTACCGGCGAACTGGGCGGCCTGTCTCTGTCTTGGTATCTTTGCATTTCTTCAGAATGTCGGTAGTCGGATGGCTTACTGAAAACATATCAGGATAACTGAATAGAGCACCAAAAAATTTAGAAGCGCAAATATACAGACGACTGATAGTTCATGGTTTAAATAAGGCACAAAACAGACAGTGAGGTACGTCGTGGTCAGGGCCAAGGCAAGGAATACAGTATGAATGAAAATCTTTATGAGGTATTTGCTTTCCACAAGAAATGAAATTATTTACTTTTACTGACATCGGTTTAGAGCAAGACAAAAAAGTTTCCCCAACGGGGTACTTCACTTTTAGTTGAAGACTTCAGTTCTGAAACTTGAAAACGAAAATTTCAGGAGTCGGCTGACCAGCAATTGCAAACTGCTTCTGCTTCGGGCATTGCAAGGCAAGACAGACTGATGTAATGATGTTGGCTGCATGTTTTATACCCCTGACGACCTGACGTCACAGAAGAAGAGACAGCAACCGAAGCAGGACCCAAGACTTTGTTAATCAGGCCGACTGAGTGCGACCTGCAAGCAGATAACCCAAATGTAATGACTGCAACAGTGAAACATGAGGAACATCCCTAAAGGGGAACTTACCTGCAACAGTTACGTGAACCAGCAACAGAATGGGCATTCACACCAATCAAACGATGATGTTGGGACTGGTGGAAAAGATGTTCTGAGGATGGTAAATCTGGACGTCACCTTTATGTACTATGCTACAAAAGGAACATGTGTGTGATGTAAGGCATACCTTAAAGCAACCTAAAGGCTTTGGTATACTGGCCGGAAGTCAGGCTGCTCTTGACAGGGGATCCCTAATGTAACTAATATTGCAACAGTGATATGGAAGGACATCAATTAATACAAAGTCAAAAGTTTAGAAAGGAAGGATCCCCCAACAGGGCACTTATCTGAATCTAACAAATGAAGCTATGGTACCAAATGACCAAACAATAACAGTCTGTCAGGTGTAATAACCTGCGTTTGGGCTGTCGGCATAATAGTCAGAGGATCTCATGGGTATGTCAGTGTATATAGTCCCATGCCTAACAGCAGAGGTCATCATCCTTACATACACCCTGGGAAGGTAAAGCTTTGGTACCCCAGCTGGACGTCAGGAGATGAGAACCCATATGACATGAACACTGCAACAGTGATTTTAGTGAGGAGATCCGCAGACAAAGTACTACAGTCTAGTGCCGAAAAAAAGCTTAGTCATGGAGCAAAGCTCTCAGCTTACCAGTCACTGTAAGTCTAAGTAAATTATGGTTGAGAGCTTCGGATAGTGACTGAGGAGAGATCACAGACATAAGTCGAAAAATACAGTTCCTTCACAGGATAGCAGAATTCACTTTCCATGAAAGAATGAGGAGTTCAGCATTCCAGAGGATCCTGAACTACAGCCAATGCACTCTTGCACATTGAAAGGAAAGGAGTTAGTGAGGAATCCTTACAGGATGTGTACAAGGCATGGCCCAGCTGAAGAAAGTTTCAAGGCAGAATTAGGACATGTTGGAGGAATTATATCTTTTAGCTCTCCATACAACACCCTGGGATCCAATATACCCAACTGCAAACTATTGCTGGTGATATAGTAGATTACTAGGCTAATCAACCCGGAGGTCATTTTAAGCCTAGCCATTTCATCTCACTGTAATACCAAAAAAATGCTAGTCAACACCCAAGATTGCACTTAGTGATGACTGCCCATGCCCAGGAGGGTCATGGGCACTATCCCAGGTATGAATTTACGGTGCCATATCAACTTGTCCAGCTTCCTCTTGAACAGTGTCACGGAGGTGCTCTGTTTCACACGAATTGGTAGCCTGTTGCAAAGACATGGCAGTCACTGGGAGATAAACCTGTCCCTCTAGCATGTTCTATTAAAGTTGCAGGCCATATTTAAGTCTCTAAAATGGGTAGCCATAGTCCCGCTTGATTTATGGATATGCACCAAGTTTATTGGGTCTGGGATAGCTCTGTAGGCCAGGCATAAGTCTCCCCTAAGACGACTACGTGATATAGAGTATGGTGACAGGGACTTAGTTGGTCTGTGTAAGGCACATGCTGTGGCCCCTTGATTTTCTTTGTTAGAAATCTCAGAGGTGTCTCTAATTGCTGCAGGTGCTTAGTGTGATACATGCCGAACAGGGTGTTGTACTCAATTATGGGACAGATAAGTGCAGAGTATAGGTGGTTATAACATTTAGTTCTCGGGGCGATGCCTTTACTAATCAAGCGTGCTACATAAAAAGCTTTCTTTACTACAGTAGACATATGGTGGTCGAAGCTAAGGTCACAGTCAACTTGTGATCCCAGGTCCCTTACCACTTCATACGTACTTAAGAGTATTGTTGTTGATTTGATAGTGTGAAGGGACACTGCTTGTGCCAAAGGGAATGATGATGCATTTCTTTGTATTCAGTTTGAGACCATGACTAATACACCAGAAGTTGGTCTGCACGAGACCCTCCTGGTGTATACTGACATAATTTGGGGATTCAATGAATGCACCTATTTTGCAGTCATCTGCAGACTTGGTCTGTCACAATCTCTTAGTTTTGACCTGAACTTTTGAGGAGTATATACTAAAACAGTAGGGGACCCAGCACTGACCCTGTGACACCCCACAGGGAACAGGTCTGCTGGTTGATGCTGAGTCACCCACTTTGATAATGCGTGTCCGGTTTGCGAGCCAGCTGGCAACACACCTTACAACAAAGGGGTTTTCATTTAATTTAATCGGTAATGCCTGAATGTGGGATTGTGTCGAAAGCCTTTGCCCAGTCAAGGTATGCTGTGTGAACAGATTTGCCCTCATCAATGGTCTTGGTCACATTTTCAAAGAAATCCACCAAATTCAGCAGGCAGGATCTAGGGTCTGGAGGTCACCTATGTCTATTTATGAGGTCCATAATGATATGTTCCATGGCCTTACAGATGAGGCTGGTCAAGCTTATGGGTCTAATTCCCTGGGTCTGTTGCTAGGCAACCTTTGTGGAGGGGAATAAAGTACAACTGTGTACACTTACCATAAATGTAAACGTTAAGAGTGTATTCACTGTTGCAGTCATCACCTGTGGGTTATTTCTGCAGTGGTAGCCCTCGGTCGACCCGAATACCAGAGTCAATGTTTTCTTTGCATCTGCTGCAGTCGCCTATAGTCTGACGTCAGGGCTATAAAGCAAGGCAGCCAACGTCACTACATCAGGTTTTCTTTTTTGCCCTAACCCATCAGAAGCACAAGGAAGTAAGGAAAAGTGGTCCTGGTGGCCAAAAGCCACCATGGGAAGCTTATGTCCCCCTAGGTGAAGATGCTACATGGGGGATGGAGGGAGGGAAACCAGAACTGCAACACTGAATACACTAGAACATCTACATTCATGGTAAGTGTACACAACTGTACTATGTTCTTCATGTTTCACTGTTGCAGTCATCACCTGTGGGATGATTCATAAAGCTGAGGAGAGGGGCGGAAGGAATGGTTAGAGTTCTAGGCATGGGTCAGCAGGCCCTGCAGCACTGCTGAGGCAAACCTTGCCCTAGACTTGGAAAAAAAGAGGTAGGTAGCAATGCTTTGTAAAGGTATGGACAGAGGTCAAGGTGGCAGCTTCCAAGATATCCCTGGTGGGGACTCCTCTGAGAAAGGCTGTGGAAGTGGAGGCTGCTCTAGTGGAATGGGTACAGATAGACTGGGGGGGGTTCCCATGTAGTCTGTAGCAAAAATGGATACAATGTGATATAAATTTGGAAATGGTTTGTTTTGAAATGGGCTTCCCCTTTGCCACAGGGGCAAAGCTGACAAGGAGCTGGTCTGTTTATCCTGAAAGGTAAAGTACGGTCCAGATAGTATCAGAGTTGTCTGTGCACGTCTAGTGAGTGAAGAAACCTTTCCCCCTTGTTTTGAGGGTTGGGAAAAAGTGGGTAGGTATACAGCCTGGTTGAGGATCACATCAGATACCACCTTGGGCATAAAGGAGGTGTTAGTCCTCAGGGAGACCCTGTCTACATGGAAAATGATGACGGGTTCAACAGCCATGAGAGCCCGAGGCCCGGATACCCTTTTGGCTGAAGTGACAGCTAGTAGGAAGGCAGTGTTCCAGGAGAGGTATTTCAATTCAGGTTCAAAGTGCAGCAGGTTCGAAAGCAGCTAAGGCTAGTTTTTTCTAGAACATAATTCAGGTACCAGGGTGGCATGGGAAGCCTTCTAGGAGGTCTGATATTAGAAGCCCCTCTGAGGAATTGCTTATTCAAAAGAATGAGAAAAGAGGGGTGGGTCTGAATTGAAATGGGCAGAAATGGCTGAGGCATGGATTTTAATAGAGGAGAAGAGGAGGCCACTATTGAGCAACACGGCTAGGTAATCCAAGATAAGGGGGATGGAAAGTACTGGCCCCTTTGGACTGGCTCCAGGAGCAGAATCTTTTCCATTTTCCTGTGTATGATTTTCTTTTGCTGGGCCTTCTGGCCTCTGTGATGATGTCTAGGACCTGTTTGCTTAACAGGGACTCCTTGTTAGCTTTTAAGGTACAAGTCATGCTGAAAGATTGAGAGTCTAAATCTGGGGCAGTATCTTCCCCCTCCCCCGAGTCAAGAGGTCTGAAATCAGGGGAAGCTGCTTGAGTGGCTGTAAGGTCAGGTTGTGCAGCAAGGGGTACCAATGCTGTCTGGGCCAATCTGGAACAATGAGGATGGCCTTTGGTCTCTTCTCCCTTATTTTGATCAGTACCTTGTGAATAAGGGGCAGAGGAGGGAAAGCATACACAAAGACTGAGTTCCAGGGGAAGGTCCAGGCATCCCACTTTCCACGCTAGGGGTTGATACACCCTGGTACAGAACTTTTGCAGTTGGTGGTTGAGGTGCGAGGCAAAGAGATCTACTTCTTGAGTCCCCTACTCCTGAGTGATTTGCAGAAAGATTTCCCTGTGGAGCTGCCATTTGATCGTGTCCAGTAAGTTTCTGCTTAAGTGGTCTGCTAGAGTGTTGCTGACCCCTGGTAGGTACTCTGCAATTAGGTGTAGACCCAGGGAGGTGGCTGTAAGCCAGAGGCTCATGGCCATCCTGCACAGGGGGTAAGATTGCCCCCTATGTTTGTTGATATAAAAATAGAAACCACAGTAATGTGGTATAAGAACCACCCCTGGCCTGAGATGGGGTTTGAAAGATGTCAGTCTTTTGTACTGCTATTATTTCTTTCTGATTGATGTGCAAGTAAAGTTGCTGGGCAACCCAGAGGCCTTGGGTGCACCTGCCTGCTAAGTGAGTGCACCACTCAATATCTGAGGAGTCGGTGGTGATGGTCTGGCCGGGAGGGCAGAGGATGAAGGGAAGACCCTTGTTTCTGGTACAGGCCTCTGCCCATCAGATAAACTCAGTCCTTACACGTGGGATCAGAGGGAGAGAGGTCTCTAGGGACTGAGAGTGCTGGCACCAAAGGTTCTTAAGAGACCACTGAAGTTTCCTCATGTAAAGCCTGGCCAGAGGAATGAGAAGGATGCAAGATGCCATGTATCCCAGGGCTTGCAGGAACTTCCTCGCAGTGAAGAGACTTCTGGAAGCCAGCTGGGTAAAGTAGAGAGGCAGGAAACTCAGCTGTTCTGGGGATAGGAAGGCCATTTGGGATGCTGTGTCTAGCAGAACACCCAAGAAAATGATCTTCCTGGTGGGGTTTTGCTTTGATTTCTTCTCACTGATGGTGAACCCTAGGGAAGTTAGGAGTGATTTGACAAAGAGAAGGTCTGGGAGCAGCTCATCTTTGCACTCTGCCTGAATGAGGCAGTCATCCAGGTAAGGATAAATCTGTATATTTCTTTGTCTGCAGAATGCGATGGCCGGGGCCAAGTATTTGGTGAATACTCTGGGTGCAGTAGATAAGCCAAAGGGCAGCGTAGAGAAAGTACAGTTGTGTACACTTACCATAAATGTAGATGCAAGAGTTTATTCACTGTTGCAGTCATTACATATGGGGGTTATCTGCTTGCAGGTAGCCCTCAGTCAGCCTGATTAACAAAGTCTTGGGTCCTGCGTCGGTTACTGTCCCTTCTTCCATGACGTCAGGTGTATAAAACATGCAGCCGACACCATTACATCAGGTTTTTCTTGCCCCAGATGTCAGGTGCCCCCCAATGGGAAGCAATTAAACATAAAAGCACAAAGATATACCTCCACCAAAAAGCAAATACACCAAAAAAGCTTTTAAGCATAATAAAGGAAAGTAGAGGTATAACCAAAAGAAGTTAGAGGGCTGGAGGGAGGGTAACCAGGACTGCAACAGTGAATACACTCAAACATCTACATTTAAAGGTAAGCGTACACAACTGTACTATGTTCTTCATGTTTCACTGTTGCAGTCATTACGTTTGGGTAGATTCCCAAAGCTATGGTTGGAAGGAGGAATTTAGATAGCATTAGGGCCAGCTATAAGGCCCTGCAAGACTGCAGTGGCAAAGCCAGCTTGGGATTTAGAGAAAATTGGCAAATAATAATGATTGGTGAAAGTATGTACAGAACTCCAGGTAGCAGCTTCTAGGATGTCCCTGGTAGGGATTCCTCTGAGAAAGGCTGTAGAGGTAGATGCAGCCCTGGTGGAGTGAAGTCTGATCCCCTGGGGGAAAGGTTTTCCATGGTGTTTATAGCAGAAATGAATGCAATGGCTTATCCATTCAGAAATGGTTTGCTTTGAAATAGTCTTCCCCTCGGCCCCTGCAGCAAATGCCACCAGTAGTAGTTCGGATTTCCTTTGAGGTTTAGTCCTGTCCAAGTAGAATCTAAGTTGTCTGTGCACATCTAAAGAATGCAGTATCCGTTCCCCTTTATTCTGTGGATTGGGAAAGAAGTTTGGCAAATGAATGGACTGATTAAGAGCCACACTGGATACCACCTTGGCCATGAAGGATGGATTGGTTCTGAGGGACACCCTGTCCACAAGAAAGATGATGAAAGGCTCCACTGCCATAAGGGCCTGTAAGTCAGATACTCTTCAAGTGATTGCTAAAAGGAAAGCTGTTTTCCAAGAAAGAAATTTTAAGTCTGCAGTAGCAGCTGGCTCGAAAGGAGGTAGAGTGAGTTTCTCCAAGACAAAGTTAATGTCCCAGGCTGGGGTTAGAGCTCTCCTGGGTGGTCTCAAATTTCTGGCCCCTCTAAGGAACTGCTTGAACAGTGGATGAGAGAAGAGGGAAGGTTCTGTGTTATAATGAGCTGAAATGGCTGATGCGTGGATTTTAAATGGAGGAAAGAGAGAGAGGCCCTTGTGAAGCATCTCAGTTAAGTATTGTAAAATCTGAGGTAAATTGGGCGCTGCTGTGCTCATCTCTCAAGAGTGGTTCCAGGCACAGAATCTTTTCCATTTTTCAGCATAAGATTTTCTAGTCCTAGGCCTCCTTGTCTCTAAAATGATATCCATCACAGGTTTGCTGAGGGATGATAAAGGAGAGATTAAGTAATTAGCCAGACTGCAAGGTTCAGTGTTAGAAGCTGAGGGTGCAGAATCTGGTTCTCCTGCTGAGACAGCAGGGAAGGAGTCTGAGGCAGGTGCCATGGAGATAACTGTGACACTACGCAGGAGGGTTTACCAGTGTTTGCACAGCCAGTCTGGAGCAATCAAAAATCATCCTTGGTTTGTCCTGTTTGATTTTTAGTAATACTTTGGAGAGCAGAGGTAGAGGGGGAAGGCATAGACTGATTGGCTGAAAGACGGAGAATCCACTTTCCAGGCTTGTTTGTGGGGAGTCCTCCTGCAGAATTTGTCCAACTGGTAGTTCTGGGGAGAGAAAAACAGGTCTGTATCTGGGCTCCCCCATTTGCTTGTCAACATGTTGAAAATCCTTGGTTCCAGTTTCCACTCGTGAGTCCATGAGGTTTCTGCTTAGTCCGTTTGCCAGTGTATTTATTTTCCTGGCAGGAATTGAGCTTGTAGGTGCACTTGGTAACTCAAGGCGGTGTTCCACAATGCCATGGCTAGTCTGCAGAGGGGGGTAAGAATGTGTACCCCCCTGCTTGTTTATGTACCACATAACAGTGGTGTTATTAGTCTTTACCATTAGCTGCCCCGGAAGAATGTGGTCCTTGAAGGCTGTCAGAGCATTCTGTACAGCTAACATTTCTATTTGATTGATATGCATGTGCATTTGACTTTGGTTCCATTTGCCCTGAATGCACTTCCCTGCCAGGTGAGCCCCCCCCACGCATAGTCTGATGCATCTGTTAGAGTTTGGGCAGCAAGGGGGGGTGTGAAAGGTAGTCCCTTGTTTTGGTGGCATGCCTCTGTCCACCTAAGGAACTCTAGGCGTAGGCAAGGTATGATAGGAAAGTACAGTTGTGTACACTTACCATAAATGTAGATGTTAGAGTGTATTCACTGTTGCACTCACTACATTTGGGTAATCTGCTGGCAGGTTGCCCTCAGTCAGCCTGAATTCCAAAGTCTTGGGTCCTGCGTCGGTTGCCGTCTCCTCTTCCATGACGTCAGGTCGTCAGGGGTATAAAACAAGCAGCCAACGCCATTTTCTTTAGTTTTTCTTGCCCCAGATGTCAGGTGCCCCCAAAAAGGTAGCAAAAATATATATATATACATGCATCAATATAAACTTTACCTTCATCTACAAGCAAATACACCACATAGGTTGTAGAAAATAGAGAAGGAAAGAAACTCCAGAATCAAAGGGGGATGGCGGGCGGGTAACCTGGACTGCAACAGTGAATACACTTGAACATCTACATTTATGGTAAGTGTACACAACTGTACTATGTTCTTTGTGTTTCACTGTTGCAGTCATTACATTTGGGTAGATTCCCAAAGCTATGGTAGGGTGGAGGAAATTATATAGCATTAGGATCAGCTATAAGGCCCTGCAGAACAGCAGTGGCAAAGCCTGCCCTGTACTTAACAGTAGAGAGGCAAATGATAATGCTTTGTAAAGGTGTGAACAGAACTCCAAGTAGCAGCCTCTAGAATGTCTTTGGTTGGTACTCCTTTGAGAAAGGCTGAAGTAGCTGCAGCTCTGGCGGAATGAGACCTAATGCCCTTTGGCACAGGTTTACCATGGTGTAAGTAGCAGAAGCGAATGCAGTGGCTTATCCACTTTGAAATAGTCTGCTTTGCAATAGCCTTTCCTTCTGATCCTGCAGCATATGTAACTAGTAATTGCTCAGTATTTCTTAGAGCTTTTGTCCTGCTCAAGCAGAATCTTAGTTGTCTGTGTATGTCCAAGGAATGCAGAATTCTCTCCCCCTTGTTCTGCGGATTTGAATAAAAGGTTGGCAGTTGAATAGTTTGGTTAAGAGCCACACTGGAAACCACCTTGGGCATAAATGTTAGATTTGTCCGCAGAGACACCCTGTCTGGGTAAAATAAGATAAAATGTTCCACAGCCATGAGAGCCTGAGCTCTGAGACTCTTCTTGCTGAAGTAATTGCTAGTAGCAGAGCTGTTTTCCATGATAAAAACTTTATATCAGCAGTAGCAGCTGGTTCAAATGGAGGCAGGATGAGCTTTTCAAACACATAATTGAGGTCCCATGCAGGTCTCGGTGATCTTCTTAGAGGCTTAAATTTTTGGCTCCTCTAAGATAATGCTTTAGTAAAGGATGAGAAAAGATTGGTGGCTCTGTATTGTAATGAGCCGAAATGGCAGAGGCATGGATTTTAACCGATGAGAAAGATAGGCCTTTGTTAAGCATCTCAGTCAAGTATTGTAATATCTGAGGAATATTTGGTTCTGCTGAATCAGTTCCTTGTGCTCGATTCCAAGCACAGAATCTCTTCCATTTATCAGCATAAGATTTTCTAGTACTAGGCCTTCTGGCCTGCAAAATGACATCCATCACAGCTTTACTGAGAAGTGTTGTTTGTATAACTACATGATCAGCCATGCTGCCACGTTCAGTGTCTGGAGTTGATTGTGCAGGATCTGATTGTTTTGCTGGGACAGTAGTTGAGGTCTTTAGGTCCAAGCTGGGTATTGAGACAAGATCCTTAGGATTGGGTACCAGTACTGGCGGGGCCAGTCCGGGGCAATTAGTATCATCTTTGGTTTCTCGTCTGACTTTTAGGAGGACCTTGGGAAGAAGAGGCAGTGGAGGAAAGGCCTAAACTGAAAGTTTTTTTCCAACTGAAGTATACGGTGTCCACTTTCCATGCTTGCCTGTGTTAAGTCCTTCTGCAGAATCTTTTCAATTGATAATTTTGAGGGGAGGCAAATAGATCTAATGTCTGGAGCTCCATTTCTTTATCATGCTGAAGACTTGTGGATCTAGTTTCCACTCGTGAGGATCCATAATGTTTCTGCTTACATCACTTGCCACAGTATTTTGCTTTCCTGGCAGGAATTGAACTTGAAGATGTAGTTGGCAAGTCAAAGCTGTGTCCCACAGTGCCATGGCTAATCTGCAAAGGGGGGTATGAGTGCATGGCCCCCCTGCTTGATTATATACCACATGACCATGGTGCTGTCAGTCTTTATCAGTAGTTGTCCTGGATGAAGTAAGTCCTTGAAGGCTGTCAGGGCATTTTGATCAGCTAGCATCTCTTTCTGGTTGATATGTAGATGGTTCTGTTTTGGTGTCCATATGCCCTGAATGCATCTTCCCGCCATGTGGGCCCCAGGCATAATCTGATGCATCTGTTCAGATTTGGTTAGCAGGGGGTAGAGTGAAGGCCCATCCCAGGTTTTGCTGACATACCTTTGCCCACCATAGAAACTACTGTTGTAGGCAGGGAATGAGAGGAATCATTATTTCTAGACTGTGACAATGTTGACTCCATAAACTTTTTAGGTACCATTGAAGTTTCCTCATATGCAGTCTTGCATATGGAATCAGTAGGATGCAGGATGCCATGAAGCCCAAAACCTGCACAATCTGTCTTGCAGATAACTGGGTCTTTGTTGCCATCAGTTTGAAGTAGTCAGTTGCCTTTGCTTGTCTGGCGTGAGGTAAGCCATCTGGGCAGTTGTATTCAAGCTTGCACCCAGGAATGTTATCTTTTGAGAGAGTACCAGTTGTGATTTCTTTTCCTTTATTATGTACCCTAGGCATGTTTAGAAGCCTTTTCACAAACGCCAGGTGTTGAAAAAGAATGTCCTTGTACTCTGCTTGAATGAGACAGTCATCCAGGTAAGAATATATCTGAATACTTCTTTGTCAGCAAAATGCAATTACTGCTGCCAGGCACTTTGTAAAGACCCTGGGCGCAGTAAATAAGCCAAAAGGCAGTGCAGAAAATTGGTAATGCATTAAGCCAGCGTTGAATCCAAGGTATCTTCTGCACAATTGCCTTATTGGGACATGCAGGTATGCCTCTTTTAGGTCTAATGTCACCAGCCAAGCATTCTTGACCCAGCATTGGCAGAAGCTGCTGCAAAGTAAGCATTTTGAATTTTGGAATGTCCAGGTACGTGTTCAAAATCGATAAATGCAGTATTGGCCACCAGGCCTTGTCCTTTCTGGGTACCTTGTCCTTTTTCCTGTTCTTGTACTGGCTGAATGGCCCCCATATCCATGAGGGACACAACCTGTCTGATCCTCTGCCCATTGATTTTTTGGCAGATCTGGCCAACCGTTTGCCATTGGCAGAGTATGGAAATGGAATCTGTATCCCTGTGATACTATGTTTAGCATCCACTTGTTCTGGGTTATTAACTGCCGATTGAGCAAAAAAGTGCTAATTTTTCCCCTACGGGTGCTGCCAAAAGATAAGTGCTTGGTGAGGGCAAAGGGAAGTCATTGGGACTGTTTTCTGTAGGTTTGCACTTTATCTCCTCCAGATTTGAAGGTAGAAGCACCCCATTGCTTTGACCTGTATGAATCTTGTGCCTGGTATCTGGAACCCTTAGGGCATCTGGATTTGCCCCTTTGAGCTCGTCTGACACAGGAAAGGACCAACTTTATGTAGGCCAGTGTATACTGAATCTTGGTGGCTGCACTTGTAAGAAGTCTTTTACAGTTTGCATAGACTTGGCGTTGTCTTCCATTTTCTTTAAAACCTCTTCTGCCATAATACCAAACAGAGTATCATGCTGTAAAGGTGCATCTAGTAATTTAGCTTTAACATGATCAGGCAAACTTTATTCCTTTAGCCAGGCATGCCTCCTAATCACAAATCCAGTAAATGCGGCCCTGCAGGAGGCCTCTAAAGAATCAAAACCACATTGCAAAGTATGCTTTCAAACCTGTTCAGCTGCATGCAATAATTCTTGCAATTTGTTAATTTTCTGCACATTCAGAAATTAACATCATTTTCTGTTTCAGCAATCCCATAACATGTTGTTGATACTTGAGCATATGAAACTGGCAGTTTAAGGCCCTAATTGCCAAGGTTGCAGATGTATAAACCTTTTTTCCCTATTAAGTGCCCTTGAATCTCTGTCGGAGAGGGTAGGATTTTTTGCTGTTGAGGCCTTGACTTCCTTTGGACCCTGTGAAATAGTTTGAGGATCAGCAGCAGGGTTTCTAAATAAAAATGTGTGCGAGTCAGGGATCCTGTAATATCAGTCAGGCTTGCTGAGAGCCGGAGGTAAGGAGTCAGAGGTCAAGCGCAACTCCAAAAACACATCATCCACAATGTCTAAAACAGATGGTATGGCTAAAGGCCTGTGCTGAGGGAGAAGAAGGAAATCCCGAAGCCTCTGTTTTGATTCTGAGAAATCTTAACTCTCCCAGTGAAAATGCTCCCTCAAAGTATGCAAGGTTTCCCCAAATGAATAATCCTCAGGAGGTGATGCAGATGGTATGGACTCCTCTGTATCAGAGTCCTCATAGGGAGGTATAGATAATTCCTGATCAGAACAGGAAAAAGAAGAAATAGAAACCTGAAGATTCATAATCAGTGTCTTGCCTAGGCCTCATCTGGAGGGGGATGGGAACCCCTGATCAAGGTAATATGGTCTTCAGCCATTTTGATAATCTGTTTTTTAGGTATAGAGGCCTGTGCACGTGGCTCATGAGTCATTTTTTTAGTCTTAGAAGTTGCTTTTGTCTTTGGTTTTGCAGCTGTCAGCTTGATATAAAAATGTTGAGGCCTGAATAAACCCTCAGAAGCCTGTGCCTGCTCAGCGGCTCTGGACCCATTCGAGGGAAATACATCCGTGGGTCCAATAATTTTGAGCATCTCACGGCATGCCGGACTCACCATGGGTGTCGGTAGGGGCCTGTGACTCTAAAGTAGCAGGTATCAGGGGCTGCGAAAGCGCCTCACTGAGTACCGGCGAACCGGCGACTGGCTTAAGAGAAGCTTTGTCGTTGGTTTTGGACCTAGACGGTCTCTCTCTGTCCTTTTCTTTGCGTTTATGTACTCTGGTAGTCTGATTGCTATCAGACGACATTTCTGGGTAGTTAAATCTGTTTCCAAAATACTCAGAGGCAAAACTATGCCAACGCTTAATAGTGCATTGGTTAAATCTAGCACAAAACAGCCAGGCACGTTGTGATCAGGGACTAGGCAAGGAATACAGTATAAATGGAAATCCTTATGAGGTATTTGCTTCACACAAGTAATAAAATTAACTTTTTCTGACATCAGTATGGAGCAAGAAAAAAGTTTCCCCAACGGGGTACTTAGCTTTAGTGAAGACTTCGGTTCTGAAACTCAAACTCGAATATTTCAGGAGTCGGCCAACCGGCACTTGCTAAATGCTTCTGCTTCGGGCACCGCGCGGCAAGAACGACTAAGAAAATGGCGTCGGCTGCTTGTTTTATACCCCCAACGACCTGACGTCATGGAAGAGGAGACCCCAACCGATGCAGGACCCAAGACTTTGGAATTTAGACCAACTGAGGGCAACCTGCCAGCAGATTACCCAAATGTAATGACTGCAACAGTGAAACACGAAGAACATTCATTGTTTCTAGGTCTTGAGAATGTTGATACCATAGGCTTTTTAGATACCACTGTAGTTTCTTCATATGCAGTCTTGCATATGGAATACAAAGAATGCAGGAGGCCATGAACCCCAGGGCTTGCAGTATTTGTCTTGCACAAAGCAGGGATTTTGTGGCCACTTGTTTGAAGTAGGTTGTCAAATGAATTTACTTTTCTGGCGTGTGGTAAGCCACCTGGGAAATTGTATTCAAGCTTGCTCCCAGGAATATAATTTGTTGACAGGGTACCAGGTGTGATTTCTTTTCGCTTATGGTGTACCCCAGAAAAGTTAGAACCCTTTTTACAAAGGCCGGATGATTCAAAAGTATGTCCTGGCTTTCTGTCCGAATTAGACAATCATCCAGGTATGGGTATATTTGAATATTTCTTTGCCTGCAAAATGCAATAACTGGAGCTAGGCACTTTGTGAATACCCTGAATACCCTGGGTGCAGTAGATAAGCCAAAGGGCAGTGCAGAGAACTGATAGTACGTGTAGCCTGCTTTGAAGTGTAGGTAACTTCTGCAAGATTCCCAGATTGGTACGTGCAGGTATGCTTCTTTTACATCTAGAGCGGACAACCAGGCATCCTTGCTTAGCATAGGAAGCAACTATGAAGAATCAGCATCTTGAATTTTGGAATCTCCAAAAAGATGTTTAGACAGGTCCAGGATAAGACGCCATGAATTGTTTTTTCTGGGTACCAGGAAAAGTCTCGAGTAGAAACCTTGTCCCTTTTCCTCTTCTGGTACCAGTTGAATAGCCCCCATGCTTGAGAGAAAAAGAAGTTATGCACTCACCATAACGTTCCATGCGAGTTATTCATCTCGCCTTTATTCTCACTGATGGGTTCGGAGCCGATCCTTGGCTCCGACACGGCCATTAGCAAAGCTCAAGGTTTACCAGTAGCTCGAGACCAAGCCCCTTACCCCATGATGCACTGCTGGAATTACCTCAGATCTTGTTTGCTGCGTTTATATATAACCCTGTAAGGGGTGCACTCCTCAAAAAAGTAGTAGTAGTATTGAATAACCAGGATGATACTAGCCTCTAGGTCAACTGTCAGCCAGGAGGGGGATGGAGGAAGGGACGTGAGAATAAAGGCGAGATGAACAACTCACATGGAACTTTATGGTGAGTACATAACTTCTTTATGTGAAGTTGTTAAATCTAGCAGTTTATTCTCACTGATGGGTAGCGTCCCTAGCACCCACAATCCTGGGTGGCTCACGGGAGTACATTTTGCAGGACCGTAGAACCAAAAGAAGACATGTCCCTGGAAGCCTTATCCACTTTGTAATGAGTGATAAAAAGTATGAAGCTTAGACCAAGTGGCTGCAGCATAAATGTTAAAGGGGCAATTTAGCTTGAAACGCAGAAGACGCAGAAACGGCTCTGGTTGAATGAGCCTTTACTTTGTGTGGTGGCAAAGGTAAGTTATCAGTTGCAGAAACAAATGAAATACAATCCGATAACCATTTTGAAAGGGTTGTTTTAGCCACTGGTCTACCTTTTCTGGCCTCCGAAAAGGATACAAAAAGTTGATCTGATTTCCTAATATCCCGAGTTCTATCAAGATAAAATCTGAGCTGTCTGTGCATGTCAAGTTTGTGCAGTATGTATTCTAATTTGTTGTAATGTTTGGGAAAAAAGACTGGCAACTCAATGACCTGATTGATATTAGACTCCAAACAGACTTTAGACAAAAAGGAGGGGTTTGTTCTGAGAGATACTCTATCAGCATGGAAAATCATATAAGGTCACCTGATAGATAATGCTTGAAGTTCTGACACACTACGGGCAGAAGTAATGGCCACTAAAAAAATAGTTTTCCAGGACAAAAATTTGAGATCACAAGATGATGCTGGTTCGAAGGGGGGAAGAATTATTTGAGATAGCATAAAAATTCAAATTCCAAGGAGAATAAGGGGTTTTAACAGGAGGCCTCATGTGAAAAACACCTTTGAGAAAAACCTTAGATAAATTATGGGCCACAATATTTAACCCATCCAATCCAAGGTGGAAATTAGATATGGCAGCTAACTGAACCCGAACTGTGGCAGCTGCTGCTCCTTCCTTAAAAATTGTCAAAAAAACTCTAAAATGGACGACAAATGAGCTCAGAAAGGGTCAGTTTTTTGTATGCTGGCCCGGATGGAGAACCTTTTCCACTTACGGAGATGTAGTTTTCTGGTGGATGGCTTATGAGAAGACAATAGAATTTGTCTTGTGTCATCCGAGAGGGAATGAAGCCTGGCTATTTGGGGAAGTGGATCAGCCAAGCAGTCAGCTTTAGAGACTGCAGTGAAGGATGGAGGTCTCCTGACGGCTGTGTCAAGAGGTCTGGTACCGAGTCCAGGATCCATGGATCCTCCAGCAAATGATGGTAAAGAAAAGGGAACTAAATCTGTAGAGGCCATTGGGGGGCTATAAGGATAACAGTCCTTCCCAGCGACTTTGCTTTCTGCAAAAACCTGGGTATCAATGAAATTGGACGGAATGCACATAGGAGACCCGGAGGCCAATCGTGTTAGAGTACGTCTCTTGGGGGATGTCCCGGAGGTGGTATCAGGGCAAAGTAGCTTCTGCATTTGGTACTGAAGTGACTGGCAAAGAGGTTGCAACAAGGCTGGCCCCATTTGCGCAAAATCATGACCGCAACATGTTGGTTGAGAGACCACTCACGAGGCAACAAGATTGCCCTACTCAGCTTTTCCGCTATCACTTTGGATTTCCCCAGGATGTGTGCTGCTAACAGAAAAGGCTGGGATGACACAGCCCATTGCCATACCCTGAGGGCTTTTCGACAAAGGGGGTAAGACTTGGTTCCTCCCTGTTTAAGTACCAGACCAATGACATGTCTGTCTGAATTGCAATTGTCCCTAGAGGAAGAGGGTCCTGAAAGTACTGCATCGCCAGAAGTACTGCTCTCAACTCCAGAACATTAATATGCAGATGAGACTCTTGATCCGTCCATGTTCCTTGGGTAGTCTTTCCCTGAAAATGGCCCCCTCATCCTATCAGGGAAGCATCCATTGTCAAAGTGGCTACTGGGGGGGGGGGGGCAGAAAGGGTCATTCTATTGAGACATGGAGACATCAACCACCACCAATGGTCCCTCTTGCAAGAGTTTGACATGAGAATCATATGGTTCATTGGCAATTTCTGGTAAGACCATTGAGCGAACAGAAGCCATTGAAGAATTCATATATGCATCCTTGCGAGTGGAATGGCTAGAATTGCTGCAGCCATCAAACCTAGTACCTTCAAGACCTCTGCGGCTGTAGCTCTGTTCTCTGACAAAAATGAGTTGACGTGTTGGCGAAGTGAGACCCTTTCGACTGGAAGATGTAGAGTGGTGGTTGAGGTATCTAACTCTGCTCCTATAAAGACGGTATGCTGCGATGGCGACAAGGCAGACTTTTCGAAGTTGACTGCAATGCCTAAGTGGCTGCAGAGTGTCAGAGTAGATTCTGTTACCTGAAACAATTGATGCCTGGTGGTGGCGGTAAAGAGCCAATAGTCTAGGTATGGAAACACCTGGAATCCTAGAAGCCTCAGGTGAGCCGTGACCACTGCCATGCATTTGGTGAACACTTTGAGGGCTGTAGTGAGACCAAAGGGCAGGGCTCGAAACTGGTAGTGATTGGCTCCCAGATGGAAACGCAGGTGATCTCTGGCGTGTCTGTCCATCTTTATGTGGTAGTACGCGTCCTTGTGATTGATGGAGCACATCCAATCGCCTTTCCCTAAAAAAGGAAGAATGGCCTGAAGTGTGACCATTCGGAACTTCTCTTTTTTTTACAAATTGGTCGAGTCTGCTGAGGTCCAAGATAGGTCTCAAGTCCCCTGTTTTCTTTGGAACCAAAAAGAATCTTGAGTAAGTTCCGAATTCTGCTTGGTCTGCTGGGACTGGCTGGATGACTCTTTCTAGCAACTTGCGGACCTCTATAGTTGCTTGTCCCCTGAGACTGGGCGGAACATCGATTCTGTTGACAGGAGTGGGAGGGGAAGAGAACAGTATGAAATACTCTCTGGAAATGATGCTTTGTACCCCAGTATCAAATGTTATGCTTAGCCAGGCTTCTGGGTACAAAGATAAGTGACCCCCCGACTGCCTCCAGAGCCAGACAGCCGGATCTCCTTTCAGGAGCGCTGGTAGGGCTGACCAGAGAACTGGCCTCTGTCACCCTGCTGTTGCGGACCCCCCCCCCCGCCGCGTGGGCGGCGTCTTCCATTATAACCCCCTCCTCTGCCTTTAGAGGGGGTTTCGCCATGTGGGTCCTGAAAGGCTCCCTGGGCTTTTTGGAACCACATCTTTCTGCCCTTATGATGGGGCCGAGTAGGGGTAGAAAAACGGACTCAGACAGCAGATAGAGTCTTTCCTTCCTGCTCACACCTGGTTAGAGTTTCCTTTACCTTGGGCCCAAACAGGAATGAGCCATCAAATGGGGTGTTGATAAAGGAAGACTTGAAAGGCTCCACAAAGCAACAGAGATGCATCCAGGCTAGTCTACGCAGAGCAATGCCTGAACTAGCGGCCCTACTCAAAACATCAGCTGCGTATGATATGAGACGCATGGACGAGTTCACAACCGAGTTTAGGGTAGCAAGCTGGGTGCTAACTTTGTTGGCAACCCCTGCTGCTACCGTACCCTGGAGAGCATCTCCTAGCTCCTTCAGGAGATCTCTTTGTAGTCTGGTAAAATGGGTTAAATAGTTTAGTGATCTAAGGGAAAAAGTCGCTGAACTAAACATGCATTTCCCATATCTATCCATGATCCTGGAATCTCTATTAGGAGGCTGGATAGATGAGGACGTTTCCTTTTTGGTGGCTGCCGCCATCACCATGGCATCAACAGGCACTCCCTTAGTCAAAAAAGCTTTGTCCACGGGGGCAGAGATTAACTTATTTGGCTTCCGAAGGACAGGTTCCATGGCGTCCGAAGACTCCCACGCCTTACGAGAGATCAGCTCCATGAGCTCATCGTAAGGCGGAGAAACCCAAGAGGTGGAAGGTTGAGACCCGAAAGCCTTCAAGAGCACTGACACGTCCTCAGTAGGGCTTTTGTACTGCCAACCACCCCTCTGATTAAGGATCTCTAATATCTCTGCAAAGGAGATATCCTCAGATGGGGATCGAGGGGACCCTTCTGATTCATCCAAGTCAGTGTCAGATGTCAAAGACTGCTGTGGGGAATTCAAGTGCCTCCTCTTGCAAAGTCTCTTCCTGGGTACCTCCTCAGTGGGGGCTTCTGGGGAGTTCCCAGAAAAGCAGGGGGTGCCCTGTGAGGCTACTTGAGGCTCAGGGTCTCTACGCTTGGGTTGACCGGTAGAAGCAGGAGCGGACACAGGTGCTTGAGGGGTGGAGGAAGCCAGACTCGATGATGTCTTTGGAGACGGGACTCTCCTCATGGCATCGAACGCACCAGGACTCCAATAAGAAGGGTAGACTGATCCGGAGGGATCGTCCGATTCTCCCGCACTGAGGCCATGGGCTCTGAGCCAGAGGTAGGAGCAGAGCTCATCCGAGCCAAAGCCCTGAGAGGAATAGTCGGCACCGACAAATCGGTATGACTATCCTCTCCGGACCCGACAGAAGAGTGTCGGCTCCTAGAGTCCCCGGTCGGTGCCAAGGACGTCCGAGTAGATGGACCCGATAACACCAGAGCAGGTCTCAGCTCCACAGACTCAACAACTATCAGGTCGGCCTCTTCCGGCTCAGAAAGTCCAGTACAGCTCGGAGGAGGAGCAGTCAAGTCCAGGGTAATGGTCTTCGGTTCCGATGGAGGCGTCGGAGCAGACAATTTGGCAAGGCCTGGTGCCCGTAATAGCTTCTGCACCAACCGGCCCATATCCAGATCCGAGATGCTGACATAAGACTTCGAGGAGTGCACCGAGGGTGCTGATTGAAGCAGCGGAGATGAGGGAATCTCAGAAACCGGATCCAAAGCTGTGAGCTGGCTTCGAACGGAAGGGACACTCTGTTCCGAAGGCAGTGGAACCGATGACCCTACACCCTCCATTTTTTTTAGCCTTTTTAGATAACTTGGCGTCACCTGAAGATTTGGATGACTTAAGAGGATTTACTAGCACCATGCTGGTCACCCAGTGCTTCCGAGAAGGGGTGCTAAAGTAAACCCCTATCCACCAATTTCCTCCACCTCTCTAAAAGTACCCTGGAAGAGAAGGAATGACAGATGCTACAAGAGCCTTGGAGGTGTAATTCCCCCATACAATAAACACACTGAACGTGCCAGTCAGTGACCGACACTTTTTTGTCCACAATCCGGACATTTGTTGAAGCCAGATTTAGGATGTTGCTTCTCTTTCTCTTCAGACATCCTTTTAAATTTAGACAAATTTAAACAAATAGAAAAAACACACTCTAAGCAACTATTAGCTATTGAAATAACTACTAAGAATTTAGTTAAATACAAAACCAACACTACTAGGCCAACTGCTAACTAGAAACACTTCTACAGAAAAAACAAAGCCAACACAGGGCACTTATCTAAATCTATAAAGATATATACATATAAATTATCCTAACAAGAAAAAAGTTTTTAAAACTTGCGAATAGAAGAATCTTTCCAATAAAATTGGTCCGAGCAATTTGGAACACCGAAATATGTGCTGTGGCAAACTAGATCTGAGGCAATTCCAGCAGTGCATCATGGGATAAGGGGCTTTGTCTTGAGCTACTGGTAAACCTTTAGCTTTGCTAACGGCCGTGTTGGAGCCGAGGATCGGCTCTGAACCCATCAGAGAGAATAAACGGCGAGATTTAACAACTTCTCATACAACTTGTTTTTGGGCCTCTACCCACTGATTTTGGGGTAGGTTCGGCCACCCACTTGCTGTTGGCAACGTGTGGAAATGAAATCTGTGTCCCTGGGACACCATATTTAAAACCCATTTGTCCTGGGTAATGAGCTCCCAATTCTTTGCATGAAGAGCAATCTTTTCCCCCAAAGGGGCAGTCAGTTGAATAGTGCTTGGAAATTTTTGAGACAGTTTACCATGGGGGGGGGTCTAGTTATTTCCAGACTTGGAAGTGGAGGCCCTCCACTGCTTAGTTCTGCGAGTCCCCTGGGACTGAAACCTGGGTTTTTTTCTGTGTCTGGGTTTCGCTTGTGAAGACCTGGAAGGGGCTGGAAAGGACAAATTCTTAGAGGGCCAGTGCCTACTAAATCTAGGAGGCTGAACTTGTAAAACATCTTTAACAGTTTGCATAGATTTAGCTTTATCTGCCATCTTTTTAAGAACTTCCTCAGCCTTGTTGCCAAACAGGCGGCCCTGATTTAAAGGAGCATCAACAATTTAGCCTTAACATGATCAGGCAAAGATTGCTCCTTAAGCCAAGCATGCCTTCTGAGCACAATCCCAGTAACAGCAGCCCTGCAATAGGCCTCTAATGAATCAAAACCACATTGCAAAGTATGTTTTCCAACTTGTTAGGCAGAATGCATTAAATCCTGTAATTCTTTATTTTCCGCACAGTCAGGAATCAACACCATTTTCTGTTTAAGCAGTCCAATAACATGTTGCTGATATTTTAACATATGAAACTGGCAGTTTAAAGCCCTAATGGCCAAGGTTGCAGAGGTGTAAACCTTCCTACCCCATCTATCCAGCGCCCCCTGGAGTCTCTATCAGAAGGGGTAGGATTTTTAGCAGTAGAAGCCTTAATGCCTTAGGCCCCTGTGAAATAGTCTCTGGATCTGCAATAGGATTTTTGAAAAGAAACTTGTGGGACTCAAGGACCCTGTAGTATCAGTCATGTTTTCTGTGGAGCAGGAGGCAGGGAATCAGGGGCCAAACTAGATTCCGAGAAATCATCATCACCAATGTCTAGTACAAGAGGAATAGCTAAAGGCCTATGCTGAGGTAGGAGAAGGAAATCCCTAAGCCTCTTTTTTTGAATCAGAAAAATCCTGGCTTTCCCAGTGGAAATGCTCCCTTAGAGTACAAGTTTTCCCCAAAAGAAAACTCCTCAGGAGGGGAAGCAGAGGGAATAGAGTCCTCTGCATCAGAATCCTCATACGTAGGGAAGTGCAAATCCAGATCATCAGAAGAGTCAGAAAAACAGAATCCTGATCAGAAGATTCATAATCAATCTCTGTCCTAGGCCTCTTAGAAGGGGGGGGGGGGGTTGGCTACCCCTGATTAGAGTTATTAGATCTTCAGCCATTCTTATTTGTTTTTTAGGCATAGAGGCCTGAGCAATGTGACCTGAGCATCGGCTTTTTTTAGACATGGATCGAGATTTAGGCCTAAGTAATGAAGGAGGCGTCGATTTAATATGCAAGTCTGTAGGACTGAATACACCCGCAGAAGCCGGTGCCTGCACAGCGGCTCCGGACCCATCCAAGGTAGAGACATCCATGGGTTCCATAGTTGAAGCATCTCACGGCATACCAGACTCCGAATGGGTCTCAGTAGAAGCCTGCGAATCAGAAGTAGCGGGCATCAGGGGCTGCGAAAGCGCCTCACTGAGTACCGGCGAATTGGTGACTGGCTTAGGAAAAGCATTGTTGGCAGTTTTGGATCTCGGCGGCCTGTCTCTGTCTTTATCTTTGCGTTTTTTCGGAATCCCGGTAGTAGAATGGCTAACCGATGACATTTATGGATAATTAAACAGAGAACCGAAACATTTAGAGGTGAAAAAATACAAACGACAGATAGCTCGCTGATTAAATAAAGCACAAAACCGACAGCAAGGTATGTCGTGGTCAGGGCCTAGGCAAGGAATACAGTACGAATAAAAATCTTTGTGAGTTATTTGCTTTCCACAAGTAATGCAATTAACTTTTACTGAAATCGATAAGGAGCAAGAAAAAATTTCCCCAATGGGGTACTTAGCTTTAGTTGAAGACTTCGGTTCTGAAACTCGAAAATGAAAATTTCAGGAGTCAGCCGACCGGCACTTGTGAACTGCTTCTGCTTTGGGCACCGCACTGCAAGAAAGACTGGTGTAATGGTGTCGGCTGCATGTTTTATACCCCTGACGACCTGACGTCATGAAAGAAGGGACAGCAACCAACGCAGGACCCAAGACTTTGTTAATCAGGCCGACTGAGGGCAACCTGCAAGCAGATAACCCAAATGTAATGACTGCAACAGTGAAACACGAAGAACATCCAGGGATTAATGCATGGTTACCAATCCATTAATCTAAATTATGTTTGAACAGAGCAAGAGCCTTGACATAAACTAAGAACACCTTAGTGCTCAGTAACATCTAGCCATCAGTTCTAAAGTTGATGCTATCCACTGCTGACCTCTACGGACAAAACAAATGGCTGATCCAAGTGCACTTGGACTCTCTGAAGCTATCTGTATACTGTAAAGACTTAACTTTCTTTACAGACATTCTTGGTGCTGCAATACAGTTATGCCCTACAAGAATTAGGACTCCTCTAAGAAGCAAAGTTCATTACTGATTAGGAAAGATTACTCGGCAAAACAGAAGTCACAATGCTGTAGTAGCACTGCAAACTAGCAACTCATTTCTTGATCTTACCTTGTCAAGTGTACACTTCTGCTACTGTAAACACTTTCTTCATGACCGTCATTGCACTGTTTACTTGAGCTCCTCATCTGCAGACTCATTCTTCCATATCAAAATTCTTGGCAGTAGCAAAGCTTTTACTTAAACACGCTGGTAAAATACATGATTAGGCCCAGTGGTCCTATTGCAAGGTATTCCTGTTTAAAGATAAAACGTCTAACTGAACACAATTTCTGCTTCTTACAGTCAAAAATTTCATTACAAAGCATTCATCATGCTACTGATAAAATTAATCACTTCCTAGAAAGATAGTCACATCAGTGTTGTTCTACCTGCAATGTTAACAAATGTGTTTAAAATTGGCATACAGACCCAGTGATCCAGATATAAAAGTAAACCACAAAACTTGGCTAAACCTCAGTATTTCTGACCCCATTATACAAACTCAGACATTGCAAAGAAGTTCTTGGTTACAACACACTCAAACATATGAGATGGTTACCCAGGAAGGTTTAATTGAGCAATGCCTATTTACTGTGGAAACAAGGAAAAGAAAGCTTGAAACTGTACACTGTTTATAGATAATAATAATAAAACACAGTGGATCATGGCAAAAGGTAGGGTTGCCACCCATCCGTTTTTTTTTCCGGACTATCCGGAAATCAAACTGATTCTCTGGTAGTCCAGAAAACACTGTACAAACTCCGGTATTCTGTTTCAAAAAGGAAACAAACTATCAGAGTTTGTAAATCGGCTGATTTACTACGGGTTTTTTTTTTTTTTTTTATAGAAAAGCATAGAAAATCAGCCAAAAGTAGGCAGCAGGAATGAAAAAAAAAAGAGGGCGGTCCCTGCTGAGTGATGTCATCACAATATCACAAAATGGGTGGGAGAGGGAGTGGGGTGGGCATAGTTACTGGTGACACGAGGGGTGTGGCTTTACTCCAGTTTTCACCATGAGGGAAGGTGGCAACCCTAGCAAAAGGAAAGTAACCACAGTGGACTAGAAATCATGTGGACTAGAAATCATGTGGAAGTCATACAGTGCACTACACTGCAAAGTTATATATTGCTTGTATTAACTGTTTGATAGACTAATCTATACATATGTATATGACAAAGATCTTTGTTGGTTCTTTACTTGATTTTTCTGTTTCTTTTAAGCTTGTCATTTTAGTAGTTACCACATTAAATGTCAAGCTATGTATTTACTATAATGCTGGATCACTTACATCCAAGTCCATCCTAGAAAACAGCAGATAACCGAGAGGCACCTCAGATCCAATCCAGCCATTAGTTAATCCACCAGTTCAAGCTCCCCACAGCCGCCACCCCCCACCCGAGAGCCAACCCTAAAGATCAAATTTGCTGCTAACTGAATGTGTACCAGGAGAACAGCAATGGAATACTAACAGATAAGAGAGGGATGTGACAATTTAGTTGGGAGATGGAGGGAGGGATGTCACATAAGATGGGCTTAAATGAAAAAGATCTGTTGTTATGGCAAGTATATAACTTCCCTATCCTATTTCACAAGTTTTTCCAATCGGACAACTGGGATGGAATCCCAGGCTACCTGAAATGTGGTGGAATACATGATACCTTTGAGAATCGAACCTTCAAAAGCAGCTCTGGTTTGAAAAATGTTGTCCAGTATACAATATATGGAAACTGTGTGTAGGGCAGGCCATGTGAATGCTGCACAAATAACATTAATGGAAGAATTCCTGAAAAGGGCTGTAGAAGTTGCCATCGATCTTGGTGAATGGGCTCCTACTTTGAGATTAGTGTCTTGTTGATAGAAGAGTAGACAAAGGAGATACAATCAGACAGCCATCTGAAGGGGGGGGGGTGCTTGTTTAGAAACATTACAGTTCAATTTGTTAGGAGAAGATGAAACCAAATGAGTGACCTTACTGAATATTTTAGTTCTGTGCAGATAGAATCAGAGTTGCCTGTGTGCATCTAATGTGTAATTGCTAAAAGGAAGGCTGTTTTCCAAGAAAGGTATTTTAATTCTGCACTTGCAGCTGGCTCAAAAGGAGGAGGAGTGAGTTTTTCCAATTCAAAGTTAAGGTCCCAGGCTGGAGTTGGGGCTCTCCTGGGTGGTCTTAAGTTTTTGGCTCCTCTGAGGAACTGCTTGAGCAGTGGATGAGAGAAGAGTGGTGGTTCTGTGTTGTAATGAGCTGAAATGGCCGAGGCGTGAATTTTGATGGTGGAAAAATAAAGGCCCTTGTGAAGCATCTCAGTTAAGTATTGAAGAATCTGAGGTAAATTGGGCGCTGCTGTGCCCATCCCTCGAGTTAGATTCCAGGCACAAAATCTTTTCCATTTTTCAGCATAAGATTTTCTAGAACTAGGCCTCCTTGCCTCCAAAATGACATCCAACACTTGTTTACTGAGAGATGGTAACGAAGAGATTAGGTAATCAGCTAGGCTGTCAGGTTCAGGGTTTGAAGCTGAGGGTGCAGAATCTGGCTTTCCTGCTGTGACAGCAGGGTATGGGTGTGAAGCAGGTGCCATGGAGCCAGCAGTGACAAACTGCGCAAGAGGGGGTACCAGTGTTGGCGTGGCCAGCCTGGTGCAATCAGCATCGTCCTTGGTTTGTCCCGTTTGATCTTTAGTAGTACTTTGGAGAGGAGAGGCAGAGGAGGAAAGGCATAAACGGATAGATTTTTCCACCTGAAGGACAGAGCATCCACTTTCCAAGCTTGCTTGTGGGGAGTCCTTGTGCAGAATTTGTCCAATTGGGTAGTTCTGGGGGGAGGCAAACAGTCTATATCTGGGCTCCCCCATTTGTTTATCAACACGCTGAAAGTCTTTGGTTCCAGTTTCCACTTGTGTGGGTCCATGAGATTTCTGCTTAGTTTGTCAGTGTATTTAGTTTTCCTGGTAGGAATTGAGCCTGTAGAAGCAGTTGGTAGCTCAAGGCAGTGTTCCACAGAGCCATGGCTAGTCTGCAGAGGGGCTAAGAATGGGTACTCCCCCTGCTTGATTATGTACCACAACAGTGGTGGTGTCCGTCTTTACCATTAATTGTCCTGAAAGAATGTGGTCCTTGAAGGCTGTCAGAGCATTCTGTACAGCTAACATTTCTTTTTGATTGATATGCAGGTGCATTCGACCTGGGTTCCATTTGCCCTGAATGCACTTCCCTGCCAGATGAGCCCTCCATGCATACTCTGATGCGTCTGTTCTTGGGGCTTGAGCGGCTGGGGGTAGAGTGAATGGTAGTCACTTGTTTTAGTGGCAGGCCTCTGCCCACCAAAGGAACTCTAACCGTAGGCAAGGTATGACAGGAATCATTGCGTCTACATCCTGAGAATGTTGGCACCATAGGTTTTTTAGATAGCATTGTAGTTTCCTCATATGCACTCTTGCATGTGGAATTGGTAGAATGCAGGAGGCCATGAACCCAAAGGCTTGCAGTATTTGCCTTGCAGATAGCAGGGTTTTTGTGGCCATTAGTTTGAAGTAAATTCTCAAATAAATTTGTTTCTCTGGCGTGAGGAAAGCCATCTGGGAAGTTGTGTTCAAGCTTGCTCCCAGGAATATAATTTGTTGACAGGGTACCCAGCTGTGATTTCTTTTCATTTATGGTGTACCTAAGACAAGTTAGCACCTTTTCTACAAATGTCATATGATTCAAAATTATGTCCTGGCTTTCTGCCCGAATTAAACAATCATCCAGGTATGGGTATATTTGAATATTTCTTTGCCTGCAAAATGCAATGACTGGAGCTAGGCACTTTGTGAATACCCTGGGCTCAGTAGATAAGCCAAAGGGCAGTGCAGAGAACTGATAGTGCAAGCAGATTGCTTTGAAGCGTAGGTATGTTCTGCAAGATTCCCCGATTGGGATGTGCAGGTAGGCTCGCTTTAAATCCAGTGTTGCCAACCAGGCATCTTTGCCTAGCATAGGAAGTAACTGGTGAAGAGATAGCATCTTGAATTTTGGAATCATCAAAAAGGTGTTTAAGACAGAAAGGTCCAGGATAGGAGGCCATGAGTTGTCTTTTCTTGGTACCAGGAAAAGACTCGAGTAGAAACCTTGTCCCTTTTCCTCTTCTAGTACAGTTTGAATAGCCTTTATGCTTGAGAGAGAGGGAGTACTTGCTTTTGAGCCTCTGCCCACTGATTTGGGGGTAGATCTGGCTAACCATTTGGGGTTGGTAACGTGTGGAAGTGAAATCTGTATCCTTGGGGAACTATATTTAAAACCCATTTGTCCTGGGTAATGAGTTCCCAGTTTTTTGCTTGCGGAGCAATTTTTCCCCCTAAAGGAGCAGTCAAGTTGAGAAGTGCTTGGAAGTTTTAAAGTTAAGTCTTTGAGATAGTTAACCATAGGGGGAGTCTTACTACTGGCCTGTCCATGAGGCTGTTGTACTTCTTTCTTTGTCTTTAAAGGTGCTTTAGTCTTTGCCTTTGAAGCTGAAGTCATTTTAATGTATAATTGAGTAGGTCTGAAAACACCATCAGAAGCAGATGCCTGCTCAGCGGCTCCGGACCCATCTGAGGGAATAGTCTCCGAAGGTCCAATACCTTGAGCTTCCAGCGGCCTAGTCGACTCCACGTGGGAGTCGGTAGCGGTCTGCAGGTCTAAAACAGCAGATGTCAGGGGCTGCGAAGGCGCCTCACTGAGAACCGGCGACTGGCTTACAAGAAGCTTCGTCGGTTTTGGACATCAGATGCTTATACTTTTCTTTGTGTTTCTTGTGAATTCCGGTAGTCGGATGGCTATCAGACGACATCGTATAATTAAATCTTCTGCCAAAATAGTGAAATGCAAAATCGTACAGACGCTTAATAGTGCGTTGGTTAAATCGAGCACAAAACTGACAACTAGCAACGTCGTGGTCAGGGCCTAGGCAAGGAATACAGTAAGAATGAAAGTCCTTATGAGGTATTTGCTTTCCACAAGAAATACAATTAACTTTTTCTGACATCGGTCTGGAGCAAGAAAAAAAGTTTCCCCAACGGGGTACTTAGCTTTTGACGAAGACTTCGGATCTGAAATTCGAACATTAAAATCTCCTGAGTCGGCCGACCGGCACTTGCGAACTGCTTATGCTTCGGGCACCGTGCGGCAAGAAAGACTGAAGAAAATGGCATCGGCTGCATCTTTTATACCCCTGGCGCACTGACGTCAGGGAAGAGGCAACAGCAACCGACGCCAGACCTAGACTTTGGAATTCAGGCCGACTAGTGTAATGACTGCAACAGTGAAACACGAAGAAAGTACAGTTTTGTACCTACCATAAATGTAGATGTTCGAGTGCTAATACAGCTGCAGTCATAACAGATGGGTTCTCCTGCCGTCAGGCGGGTCCTCGGTCGGCCAAATTCCAAAGTCTAGGTCCGGCGTCTGTTGTTGTCGCTTCTTCCCTGACGTCAGTGCAACAGGGGTATAAAGGAACCAGCTGACGCCATTTTATTTAGTTTTTCTTGCCCCAGATGTCAGGTGCCCCCAGAAGGAAGGCAATACATAAATTTGTGTGATAATGCAGTGCAATATAATCAAAATACAGTAGTTGCAAGCAAATACATCATAAATGAATACCCCAATCAGGATGTGTTAGCCTATAGGCCTGTCCCAAGAGGGGACGGAGGGAGGGAAACCTGGACTGCAGCTGTATTAGCACTCAAACATCTACATTTATGGTAGGTACAAAACTGTGCTATGTTCATCGTGCATACAGCTGCAGTCATAACAGATGGGTAGAATCCCAAAGCTAAGAAGGGGTGGTAGGCACTAGGTGGAACTAGGAAGAGTCAAAATGCCCTGCAAGACTGCAGTGGCAAAGCCTGCTCTAGATTTGGAGTATAATGGTAGGTTGTAGTGCTTGGAGAAGGTATGCACAGAACTCCAAGTGGCTGCTTCCAAAATATCCTTGGTAGGAACTTCTCTGAGGAAGGCTGCAGAGGTGGCTGTGGCCCTGGTGGAATGAGTTCTAATGCCTGTAGGAACAGTTTTGCCATGAAAGGAATAGCAAAAGCATATGCAGTGGGCTATCCATTTTGAGATCGTCTGTTTGGAAATTGGCTTCCCTTGAGCTCCTACCGCATAGGCCACAAAGAGTTGTTTTGATTTTCTGAAACGCTTTGTTCTGTCCAAATAATAACGCAGTTGTCTGTGGAAGTCCAAGGAATGTAGTAATCTCTCCCCTTTGTTTTGAGGATTAGGATAAAAAGTAGGTAAATGTATGGCCTGATTTAAAGCTACCCTGGATACCACTTTAGGCATAAAGGACGGGTTGGTTCGTAAGGAAACTCTGTCCTGATGGAAGATGATAAAAGGCTGGACAGCCATGAGAGCCTGTAGTTCTGAAACTCTACGAGCTGAGGTGATAGCCAGAAGGAAAGCTGTTTTCCAGGACAAATACTGCAAATCTGATGAGGCAGCTGGCTCAAAGGGAGGCAAGGTCAGTTTTTCCAGAATGAAATTAAGATCCCAAGCAGGTATTGGTTGTTTCCTTGGAGGCCTTAAATTCTTAGCCCCTCTGAGGAACTGTCTTAAGAGAGGGCGAGAGAATAAAGGTGGATCAGTGTTGTATTCTGCAGAAATGGCTGAGGCATGGATTTTGATGGAGGAGAAAGAAAGTCCACCGCTTAGCAGTTCAGCCAAATATTGTAGTATTTGAGGTAAATTCAGTTTTCCAGGATCCTGGCCCTTTTTCTCATTCCAGACACAAAAACGTTTCCATTTTGCGGAGTAAGCTTTTCTAGTTGATGGCCTTCTGGCCTCCAAAATGACATCCTGCACCTCCTTGGAGAGTAGGGCCTGTTGTGATGCTAAGGAATCTTCCATGCGGCTAGATTGAGTGTTTTTAGCTGGCTGTGAAGAGTTATGAAACTGTGCCGAGTCAGAAGGAGAGGCATTAGAGGCAGGGTCCATGGTGGGGAATGAGTCAGGCTCCTCAGGAGTGGGTACCAGTGTTGCCTTGGCCAGTCCGGAGCAATGAGAATCATCTTTGGTCTGTCTGCTCTGGTCTTTAACAGAACTTTGGGCAGCAGAGGAAGAGGTGGGAAGGCATAAACTGTCATTGATGTCCAACTGAAAGAGAGAGCGTCCACTCTCCAGGCCTTTGGATGGAAAATCCTTGAGCAGAATTTTGTCAATTGATGATTCTTGTGGGAGGCAAAGAGATCCAAGTCTGGCCTTCTCCATTCTTGGATTATTTCTGTAAAAACTTTTGGATGCAATTTCCATTTGTCTGGATCTGTCATATTCCTGCTTAGGTTGTCTGCCAGCGTGTTTTCCTTGCCTGGCAAGTACTGTGCTTGTAGTTCCATCTGTAAGTCCATGGCCATGTTCCAAAGTGACATGGCCAGTCTGCATAGGGGGTAAGAATGTGTTCCTCCCTGTTTGTTTATGTACCACATAAATGTGGTGTTGTCCGTTCTTATCAATAGTTGACCTGGTTGTAGAAGGTCCTTGAAAGCTATAATAGCATTTATTACTGCTAGCATTTCTATTTTTGATTGATGTGAAGGTGCTTTTCTTTTTGGGACCATTTGCCCTGAATGCACCGATCTGTCATGTGCGCCCCCCAGGCATAGTCCGAGGCGTCTGTTGTGATGATTTGCTTGAGGCTTGCTGAATGGAAGACCTGTGTTTGTTTGACATGCTTGAGTCCACCACAGAAATTCCTTTTGCAGACATGGAATTAGTGGTATTATTGTTTCCAAACTGTGGCTGTGTTGAGAACATATGTTTTTCAGGTACCATTGTAGTTTCCTCATATGCAGCTTTGCACATGGGATTAGTAAGATGCAAGATGCCATGAATCCCAGAGCCTGCAGGATTTTCTTTGTAGTCAGCCTGGTGCAATTTGCTAGTGTTCTGAAGTATTGAATCAGTTGCCCCTGCTTCTCTGGCATGAGGTAGGCCATCTGGGTGTTTGTGTCCAAACTGGCACCCAGGAAAATTATCTTCCGAGAGGGTATTAGCCTTGATTTCTTCTTGTTGACTGTGTATCCCAGAGAGCTCAATAACATTATTACATAAGCCAGATGTTTCAAAAGAATGTGCTTGCTGTCTGCTTGGATCAGGCAGTCATCCAAATAGGGGTATATTTGTATCCCTTGAAGTCTGCAGTAGTCAATTACTGATGCCAGGCATTTCGAGAATACTCTGGGCGCACTAGATAAGCCAAAGGGCAATGCAGAGAATTGATAATGGGTTGAACCTGCAAGAAATCTGAGGTACCTTCTGCAATTTTGTCTGATTGGGACATGTAGGTATGCCTCCTTGAGGTCCAATGTTACCAGCCAAGACTCCTTGCCCAGCATGGGAAGAAGTTGCTGTAGAGTGAGCATCTTGAATTTTGGTACGAGTAGAAATGTGTTTAGGATGGATAGATCCAAAATAGGTCTCCAATCTTTTCCCTTCCTTGGCACCAGAAATAGCCTGGAATAAAAACCTTGACCTTGTTCATGCGTAGGTACCTCTTGAATAGCTTTCATGTTTATGAGATCTGTAATTTCCCTTTGTGCCTCTGCCCTTTGATTGTGTGGCAGGTTTGGCATGCCTCTCATTTTTGGAAGGGTGTGAAAATGGAATTTGTAGCCTCTGTTTATAATGTCCAGGATCCATTTGTCCTTTGTAACAATATGCCAATTTTTTGAAAATAATGCCAGCTTTCCTCCTAAGGGGGCTGCCATTTGAGACCTGGTTGGCATACAAAGGGGAAAGTCATTGGGTTTGCTTTCTGAAAGATTGCGAGTTGTCCTCACCACCTCTGTGTAGGAGCTTGCCATTGTCTGCCTCTAAACGATCATTGGGATTGTCCTCTGCCCCTCGGGCGCCTGTATCTGCCTCTTTGGGGTCTGTCTGTGGCAGGAAAGGACCAGTTTTTGGAAGGCCAATTTCTACTAAAACGTGGGGGTTGAACCTGTAGAAATTCTCAGTTTGCATTGATTTAGCCTTTTCCTCCATTTTCCTTAATACCTCCTCAGCATTAGCACCAAATAGTACATCCTTTTGAAGAGGGGCGTCTAGTAATTTAGCTTTGACATGATCAAGCAAGGCTTGTTCCTTGAGCCAGGCATGCCTACGTATGACTGATCCTGTAACAGCAGCTCTACATAAGGCCTCTAGAGCATCAAAACCACATTGTAAGGTATGCTTACCCACTTGTTCTGCACTATGCATCAAATCCTGCAACTCCTTCAAGTCTGGTTGTTCAGGTTGTGACATTTTACTTTTCAATTGTGATAACAAAAAACTGTTGGTATTTTAGCATATGAAACTGACAGTTTAAGGCCCTCATGGATAAGGTAGCCGAGGTATATACCTTTTTCCCCCACCTTTCTAAGGATCTGGAATCTCTCGGAAGGCAATGGATTTTTGGCAGTGGAGGCCTCAACTCCCTTGGGGCCCTGTGAGATGGCTTCTGGGTCAGCAGCATGGCTTTTGTATAGAAATTGGTGCGAGTCAGGAACCCTGTAGTACCTGTCAGGCTTAACTGGAGCTGGAGGTAGAGTCTCTGGGTTAAGGCAGACCTCCGAGTAAACATCATCTAGGATGTCCAAGACAGGAGGTATAGCCAGAGGCCTGTGCTGAGGTAGCAAGAGAAATTCCCTGAGCCTTTTCTTGGAATCTGAATAATCCTGGCCTTCCCAGTGGAAGTGTTCCCTTAAGGTATGCAAAGTTTCCCCAAATGTGTAATCCTCAGGGGGGCATACAGAAGGGATGGACTCCTCCGCATCAGAGTCTTCAAAAGGGGAGTAAGAATATTCCTGATCATCAGAGTGCTCTGAAATAATGGAGCCCTGATCAGAGGAGGGGGAATCTTCCTCCACTCTGGGCCTTTTGTCTGGTGGGGGCTGAGAACCTCTGATAAGAGTAATTAAATCCTCAGCCATTTTAAGCATCTGTTTCTTAGGCATGGGGCCTGGAGATGGGCCCTGTGTAGCTGGTCTCAGAGTGCATGGTTGCTTTAGACTTTGTGAAAGCCTTGATGGAGAAAGAAGAGGAAAGTCTGAAGACACCTTGAGTGGAGGTGACCCTGTCCACATTCTGAGTTTTAACGCCAAGAGTGGCTTTGGTATCTGTAGTCGGGGTGTGGGCCGAGGAGCCTGCGACCTCGGGCACAGGAGACGCCATCAAAGAAGTGTCGTCGGTAGTCAGGGGCTGCATAGGCACCTCGCTGAGAACCGGACCACGTGTAGTCAGCTTTGGCGTGGTGTCGGTAGAGGCCGCGGACCTCGTGTGTCGGTCCTTGTCTTTGCGTTTTTTTAGACAAAACCGGAGTCGGAGTATCAGACGACATAGTATAGTTAAAAGCTTTCCCAAAATAATGCTGGGCGAACTCCACCCGACGCTTAATAGTGTGTTTGTTGAATGTAGCACAAAAGCGACAGACCGAGACGTCATGGTCTGGGCCTAAACAAGGTATACAGAGGGAATGGAAATCCTTATGCAGTATTTGCTTCCCACAAGAAATACAATTATTAACTTTGTCTGACATCGGTCTGAGGCAAGAAAAGTTTCCCCAACGGGGTACTTAGCTTTTAAGAAGACTTCGGTTTCCAAATTTTCGTAATCTCAGGAGCTGGCCGACCGGCACTTGCGAACTGCTTCTGCTTCGGGCACCGTGCGGCAAGAAAGACAAAATAAAATGGCGTTGGCTGGTTCCTTTATACCTCTGTCGCACTGACGTCAGGGAAGAAGCGACGACAACCAACGCCAGACCTAGACTTTGGAATTCGGCCGACCGAGGACCCGCCTGACGGCAGGAGAACCCATCTGTTATGACTGCAGCTGTATGCACGATGAACATCATTATGTGGAAGTGAAATCTGTATCCTTGGGAAACTATATTTAAAACACATTTGTCCTGGGTAATGAGTTCCCAGATTTTCCCCCCAAAAGGAGCAGTCAGATGAAAAGTGCTTGGAAGTTTTAAAGTAAGTCTTTGAGATAGTTAACCATAGGGGGAGTCTTACTACTCCCTGATTTGCAAGTGGGAGCCCCCCACTGCTTAGTCCTGTTCGTACCCTGGGACAGTAGCCTGGGTGTTCTGCTGGTTCTGGGTTTGGACTGAAGGCCTGTAAGAAGTAGGAAAGGACCAATTCTTAGATGGCCAATGCCCACTAAATCTTGGGAGGCTGTACTTGTAGGAAATCGTTAACAGTTTGCATAGATTTAGCTTTTTCCTCCATCTTTTTAAGAAATTATCCTCCTCTGTTGCCAAACAGGCGGTCCTGATTTATGGCAGCATCCAGCAATTTAGCTTTAACATGATCTGGAAAAGATAGCTCCTTAAACCAAGCATGCCTTCTAAGTACAGACCCAGTGACAGCAGGCCTGCAAAATACCTCTAGTGAATCAAAACCACATTGCAAAGTATGCTTTCCAACCTGTTAAGCAGAACGCATTAAATCCTGTAAATCCATATTTTCAGCAGAGTTAGGAATCATCATCATTTTCTGTTTAAGCAATCCAATAATATGCTGTCGATACTTCAACATATGAAACTGGCAGTTTAAGACCCTAATGGCCAAAGTTGCAGAAGTGTATATTTTCTTACCCCATCTATCCAGTGCCCTGGAGTCTCTATCGGGGAGGGGGGGGGGGGGTAGGATTTTTGGCAGTAGTAGCCTTAATGCCCCTGGGTCCCTGTGAAATGGTCTCAGGATCCGCAGTAGGATTTTTAAAAAGGAACTTGAGAGAGTCAGGAACCCTGTAATGTCTATCAGGTTTTCTGGGAGCAGGAGGTAGAGAGTCAGGGGCCAAGCTAGATTCCGAAAAGGCATCATCAACAGTGTCTAGTACAGGAGGGATAGCTAAAGGCCTGTGTTGGGGCAGGAGTAAGAAATCCCTAAGCCTCTTTTTAGAAAGAGAATAATCCAGGCTTTCTCAGCGAAAGTGCTCCCTAAGAGTATGCAGGGTTTCACCAAAAGAGAAATCCTCTGCGGGAGGGAGGGGGGAGCAGAGGCAATAAAGTCATCTGCCTCAGAATTCTCATAGGCAGATCAGGGTAAATCCTGGTCATCAGAGGAAACAGAAATTTCAGAATCCTGGTTAGAAGTATTATAATATAGTGCCTTTTTTAGGCAAACTTCAAAGGACAAAACCACCACCATAACAGGTACAAGCATGCAAAATCTGAAGGTAATGCTACTCAATGCTAGAAGTCTAAACCTCAAAATGCATTCTCTCGAGGCACTCCTAAAAATGGAGAACATCGATATCTGTGCACTAACTGAGACCTGGTTCAAGGCTCCAGAGAGCACCCCTGCAATACCAGGCTACAACTCTTACCACACTTTTCGGCCACCAAACCAGGACCGAAACACTAAAGGTGGAGGAGTGTCAATATTCACCAAGGATATTCACACCACCAGGCTAGTTGGCCAACACAATGTGTCTGAAATTCTCCAAGTGCAACTAACACTAGGTAAGACTGCAATCCAAATTGTAGCTTGCTACAGATCCCCCACCATACCCAAAGATTCTCACTACACCTTTCTAAACATACTGGAAAATATTAAGATAGAACCAAACACCCTAATACTGGGTGATTTTAACTACCCTGCCATTAACTGGGAAAACTACTCATGTCCCAACACCTTTATGCACGGTTCTTGGAATTCATAAATTCCAACGCCCTGGATCAACTAATCCATAGTCCCACCAGAGGCTCCAATATCCTAGACCTGGTCATTACCAACATGGGAAATCAATGCTCCATACCTATGGTCACCCCCTCGTTAGTCAGGTCTGACCATAAGCTAATCACCCTTAACATCCACATCCCACCCCCACGTAAAGAAACCACCATAAAAAACTTCTCCAAAGCCAACTTCATGCTACTCAAGTCAGAAGTGACAAACTTCATGACACCCATGCAGACGGGAACTGAAAGTTCAACTGCTGAATCCTACACTAAGGCACTGTACAAGCACATCCACTCATGCATGAATCATGCCATCCCAAATAGAACCAAAATGCTCTCATCCAAAAAAAGGAAGCCAATCTGGTGGTCCCCTGCCATAAACAAACTTTACAACAAAAGGAAGAAACTTTTGCAGAAGAGGAAAATCCCAGGATGCAAAAAACTCCCTTAATAGCCTCAGTAAGAAACTGAGATGCCTCATAAAATCCTCCAAAGCTAGTTACGAAAATAAAATTGCCAAAGATTCCAAAGACAACCACAAAGCATTCTATAACTATGTCAAGAATCTAAATGGCAAAGCACAGATCTGCTCTGAGTTAAAACAGAATGGCATTAAATATACTGATCCGAAGGATATTGCCAATATCCTGGCAGATCGATTCAGTGCCAACTTCACCCCCCTCTCACCCCCTAAATGGCCCATCTCAATACCGAAGATTGCCAAATTCCTGTAATAACGGCCACACAGGTACAAAACGCACTCTCTAAAGCCAAGAATACAGCATCCATGGGACCAGATGACATCCCGGGCTGTGTACTACATGAACTACAATATGAACTGGCACCTCACCTAAGTGTCATGTTTAATCATAGCCTCACCTCAGGTTTCGTGCCCAGTGAGTGGCACAGAGATACAGTTATCCCAATCCACAAGGGGGGATCCACCTTGGATCCCGGAAACTACCGTCCCATCAGTCTGACAAGCCTTATCTGCAAGGCCATGGAGCGTATTATCATGGAACTTATAAACAAAGACATTGGCAACCTTCAAACACTGGACCCCACCCAGTTTGGGTTTGTGAAGGGCCGATCTTGTCTCCTGAACCTGACTGACTTCTTTGAATCAGTCTCCAGAGCCATGGACAAGGGTAAGGTGGTCCACACAGCCTATCTAGACCTCGCCAAGACCTTTGACACCATCCCCCACTCTGGAATCATAGATAAACTTACTAAGTTGGGCATTAATCCCTATGTCACCCAATGGGTTGCTAAATGGCTTACTGATAGAACCCACACTGTAAAAGTAGCCGACGCTCCAGACAAGTGGAGTACCTCGGGGTTCGGTCCTGGGGCCGCTCTTGTTTGGCATCTACTTCTCTGAAGTACAGGTCAACATTAAGGGACTCTGGCTGACAAAGTTTGCAGATGACTGCAAACTGGGAGCCATTATTGAATCCCCAAATGATGTGGATACTCTACAAAAGGGCCTTACAGAAACAGATGCTTGGTGCCAGAGCCATGGGCTCAAGCTCAATGCCAAGAAATGTATTGTTATCCCCTTTGGGAAAAAACATGTATCCATGAATTACCATATAGGTGGCAGTACACTAAACACAGAAAGTGTGATAAGAGACTTAGGGACACAGGTGGACAGTGGTCTCACCTTCGATAACCACATCGCCACAACAGTCAGGAAATCCTTCTATGTGGCACACCTCATCACGAAGGGCTTTTCATCCACAAAAAAGGAGGTCATTGTCCCACTGTACTCATCCCTCATTAGACCCATTATAGAATACAACGCCCCATTTGGTATGTACCTCTCAAGACATCTGCAACAACTGGAAAGGCCTCAGAAATACCTCACTAAAAGAATCACAGGCCTAAAGCAGAGGCCCTACGCTGACTGCCTTAAACTCCAGCTATACTCTGTCGCATATCGTCTACTCAGAGGCGATCTCTGCTTAACATACAAGGCCATGTCAAACCCAGAGCTGTTGGACATGCTACACTTAAAGAAATCCCAATCCCTCAGAGCTACACGCTCCAGGGATCTAAACCTTGTCATCACAATAAACAAAACATGCTGGAGGAATAGGTTCCTGACCCAGAGACTCCCCAGACTGGAATAGATTGCCCATACATGTCAAGCAGAGTGCTTCTTTGGGCCTCTTCAAGAGGAACCTTGACGATTGGATGGGAGAAAGGAAATTCACCCCAGGGATCACGTCAGTCGCCCTGCTAGACAGGGGTCCAGGAAAGTAAATAATGTGGGAAGAAATAGCCAGGGAATTGTTATGGCTGGGCTTGTATAGGCCCTAGGGCTGATAGCCTAGTACCAACCTATGAACCTATAAGCAAATTCAGTCCTAGGTCTCTTACAGGGGGAAGGTTGGCTTCCCCTGATTAAAGTAATAAGGTCTTCAGCCATTCTTATCATTTGTTTTTTAGGCATAGAGTCCTGACCATGCGGTCTGGGCATCTGTTTTCTAGGCATAGTTCGAGTTTTAGGCCTTGAAGAAAATGGCATTGGTTTAATATGCAAGTCAGTAGGCCTGAATACACCCTCAGAAGCCAGTGCCTGCACAGCGGCTCCGGACCCATCCAAGGTAGAGACATCCACAGGTTCCACAGCTGAAGCATCTTGCGGCATACCAGACTCTGAATGGGTCTCAGTAGAGGCCTGTGAATCTGAAGGAGCTGGTATCAGGGGCTGTGAAAGCACCTCACCGAGTACCAGCGAACTGGCGACTGGTGTGGGAGAAGGGTAGTCTGCAGCTTTGTACCTAGACGGCCTGTCTCTGTCTTTCTTTGCGTTTTTTCAGAATGTCGGTAGTCGGATAGTTTACTGAAAATATATCTGGATAACTGAACAGTACCAAAATATTTAGAAGTGTAAATATACAGACGACAAATAGTTCATTGCTTAAATAAGGAACAAAACTGACAGCGAGGTATGTCGTGGTCAGGGCATAGGCAAGGAATACAGTATGAATGAAAATCTTTGTGAGGTATTTGCTTTCCACAAGAAATACAATTACTGACTTTTACTGACATTGGTTTAGAGCAAGAAAAAGTTTCCCCAACGGGGTACTTAACTTTAGTTGAAGATTTCGGTTCTGAAACTCGAAAACGAAAATTTCAGGAGTCGGCCGACCGGCACTTACGACCTGCTTCTGCTTCGGGCACCGCACGGCAAAAAAGACTGATGTAATGGCGTTGGCTGCATGTTTTATACCACTGATGATCTGACGTCATGGAAGAAGGGACAGCAACCGACACAGGACCCAAGACTTTGTTAATCAGGCCGACTGAGGGCTACATGCAAGCAGATAACCCAAATGTAATGACTGCAACAGTGAAACACAAAGAATATCCTTTTACACTTGGCAACTGACAACTTCTTGGTAATTGGTTTTCTGGCTTATTTGAGAATAGGCTATTACATCCTCAGTAAATTATGACTAGCAGGAGTCAAGAACAGATCATCCAGCTGTGAGGTTCAGCAACTTAAGATTTAGGTGAATGACAGAAAGTACAGTTTTGTACCTACCATAAATGTAGATGTTAGAGTGTTAACACTGCTGCAGTCATCACACTAGGGTTATCTGCCGTCAGGCGGTCCCGCAGTCGGCCCGAGTTCCAAAGTCTTGGTCCGGCATCTGTTGCTGTCGCTTCTTCCTTGACGTCAGTGCGACAGGGGTATAAAAGAGGCAGCCGATGCCATTTTCCTTCAGTTTTTCTTGCCCCAGATGTCAAGTGCCCCCAAATAAGACGGCAATACATAAGCCTAAGTAAATTACAGAAGTAGAAAACAATAGCTACAGCTGTAAGCAAATACACCATATAGAAATACATCTTAAGAGATTGTATAAACAGGGAGCTATAGATAAAACCCAGGTAAGAGGAGGGGAAGGTGGGAGGGTAACCTGGACTGCAGCAGTGTGAACACTTGAACATCTACATTTATGGTAGGTACAAAACTGTACTATGTTGATCGTGTTACACTGCTGCAGTCATCACACTTGGGTTGAATCCCAAAGCTAAGGCTGGGCGGTTGGTACTAAACAGGGTTTGGAGAAGCTAGTAGGCCCTGCAAAACTGCAGTGGCAAAGCCAGCTCTGGTTTTTGAGTATAGAGGTAAGTGTAGTGCTTGGTGAAGGTGTGCACTGAACTCCAAGTTGCAGCTTCCAAAATATCCTTGGTTGGTTCCCCTCTGAGGAAGGCTGCTGATGTTGCTGTAGCCCTGGTGGAATGAGGCCTAATGTTACCAGGTACAGGTTTCCCATGGTGTGTGTAGCAGAAACAGATACAATGTCCTATCCATTTTGAAATGGTCTGTTTTGATATAGGCTTTCCTTGAGATCCTGATCTCAAGAGCTGATCAGATTTTCTGAAAACCTTTGTTTTATCCAAGTAGAAACGTAATTGCCTGTGAATGTCCAAAGAATGTAGGAGCGTTTCCCCTTTATTCTGGGGGTTTGGATAAAAGGTGGGTAAATGAATGGTTTGGTTTAGAGCCACACTGGATACCACCTTTGGCATAAAGGAAGGGTTAGTTCATAAAGAGACTCTGTCTTGATGATAAATGATGAAAGGCTCCACTGCCATTAGGGCCTGTAGCCGAGACTCTTCGTGCTGAAGATATTGCTAGCAGCAGGGCAGTTTAGCGTGGATCTTTATAGTTGAAAAGGAAAAGCCTTTGTGCAACATCTCAGTTAAATATTGCAGAATCTGAGGAATATTTGGGACAAGAGGATTTTGGCCTTTAGCCTGGTTCCAGGCGCAGAATCTTTTCCATTTGTCCGAGTAGGTTTTCCTGGTGCTGGGTCTCCTGGCCTCCAGAATGACATCCATAACAGCTGTAGCGAGAAGCGTTGACTGGTTGTTTAGATAATCTGCCATGTAGCCAGATTTAAAGTCTTGAGCTGGCTGTGTAGAATCTGATTGTTTTGCTGAGTCAACAGGTGAGGAATCTGAGGTAAAATCCATGGCGGGCCTTGAGCCATGGTCCTTAATATTGGATACCAGTGTTGGCGTGGCCAGTCTGGAGCAATGAGTATCATTTGTGGCCTCTCTAATCTGGCTTTTAGCAGCATCTTTGCCAGAAGAGGCAGTGGAGGAAAGGCATACACCGTTAGCGTTTTCCAACTGAATGAGAGGGCGTCCACTTTCCAAGCTAGTGTGTGGTATGTCCTTGTGCAAAACTTTTAGTTGGTAGTTTTGGGGGGAGGCAAACAGATCTATGTCTGGGCTCCCCCATTTTTGAGTCATCATTGTGAATACTTGTGGGTCTAGTTTCCACTCGTGAGGATCCATGATATTTCTGCTTAGTTTGTCTGCCAATGTATTTTTCTTTCCTGGCAGGAAATGTGCTTGTAGTTGAACTTGGTAGGTCAGTGCTGTGTTCCACAAGGTCATTGCTTGCCTGCATAGGGGGTAGGAATGTGTGCCCCCTTGTCTGTTTATGTACCACATCACTGTGGTGTTGTCCGTCTTTATTAGAAGTTGTCCTGGATGTAGGAGGTCCTTGAAAGCTGTTAGGGAATTTTGTACAGCTAGCATGTCTTTTTGATTGATGTGGAGATGCATTTGATCTGCAGACCATTTGCCCTGAACACACTGTCCTGCCATGTGTGCTCCCCCAGGCGTAATCCGATGCATCCGTTGTCACAGTTTGCCTGGCTGTGGGCAAGGTGAAAGGCTGACCCTTGTTGAGGTGACATGCCTGAGCCCACCATAGAAACTCCTGCTGAAGGCAGGGAATTAGTGGAATTATTGCTTCCAAGCTGTGGCTGTGTTGAGTCCATACGCTTTTCAGGTACCATTGTAATTTCCTCATATGCAGTTTGGCATAAGGTATTAGTAGTATTTAAGATGCCATGAATCCCAAGGCCTGCAGAATTTTTCTTGTAGGGAGTTGGGTCTTTGTTGCCATCATTTTGAAGTTTTGAGTCAGTTGTCCTTGCTTGTCTGGCATGAGATAAGCCATCTGGGCTGTTGTATTTAAGCTGGCACCCAGGAATATTATGTCTTGTGAGGGCATTAGTTTTGACTTCTTTTTGTTTACTGTGTACCCTACGCAACTTAGTAGGTTTTTTTTTTTTTTTTTTACAAACGCCAGATGTTTTAAAAGAATGTCCTTGCTGTCTGCTTGAATAAGGCAGTCGTCCAGGTATAGATATATTTGGATTCCTCTTTGTCTGCAGTATGCAATTACTGGTGCCAGGCATTTTGTGAAGACTCTTGGTGCAGTAGATAAGCCAAAGGACAGTGCAAAGAATTGGTAATGAGTTGTACCTGCTATAAATTGGGAGGTATCTTCTGCAATTTTGTCTGATAGGGACATGCAGGTATGCCTCCTTGAGGTCCAACGTTACTAGCCAAACCTTCTTGCCCAGCATGAGAAGAAGTTGCTGTAGTGTAAGCATCTTGAATTTGGGTACTTCCAGGTAAGTGTTTAGAATTGAAAGGTCCAGAATGGGTCTCCAGGCTTTGTCCTTTCGGGGAACCAGAAAGTCTTAAGTAAAATCCTTGTCCTTGCTCCTGTGTAGGAACCTGTTGAATGGCTCTCATGTCCATGAGTGCTGTAATTTGTCTTTGAGGCTCTGCCCGTTGATTTGATGGCAGGTTTGGCATTCCTTTTATCCTTGGTAAAGTGTGTAAGTGGAACCTGTATCCTTGCGTTACAATATTTAGGACCCATTTGTCTTTTGTGATGATGTGCCAATTGTCTGCAAAAAGTGCAAGTTTTCCTCCCAAGGGAGCTGCCAAGAGTTATTTGCTTGGCAGTCTGAGGGGTAAGTCATTGTGATTGTCTTCTGATAGTTTGAGACCTGTCTTCTCCTCCTTGCTGGGTTGTGGCACCCCATTGTCGTGGCTTGTAAAAGCCTTGTGGCTGACCCCTGCCCCTTGTGCGTCTGTATTTGCCCCTTCGTGGTCTGTCAGAAGTTGGAAAGGACCAGTTTTTGGTTGGCCAATTTCTGCTGAAACGAGGGGGTTGAACCTGTAAAAAAATCCTTGACAGTCTGCATAGATTTTGCCTTATCCTCCATTTTCTTTAAAACCTCTTCTGCTTTCACACCAAATAAAACATCCTGCTGTAATGGTGCAGCCAATAACTTTGCTTTAACATGATCAGGTAAAGATTGTTCTTTTAACCAAGCATGCCTATGAATGACAGACCCTGTTACAGCTGCTCTGCAAGAGGCTTCCAATGAATCAAATCCACATTGCAAAGTATGTTTTCCCACTTGTTCTGCTGCATGCAACAAATCTTGCATTTCCTTGTCATCAGGCTGCTCTGTCTGTGTGCTCATTTTTTGTTTTAATTGAGACATCAAATATTGTTGATGTTTCAGCATGTGAAACTGGCAATTTAAGGCCCTCATAGCTAGAGTAGCTGAGGTATATACTTTCTTTCCCCATCTGTCTAGTGCTCTAGAATCCCTTTCAGACGGTACAGGATTTTTAGCAATAGAGGCCTTTTGTTCTGGGTCAGCAACAGGGATTTTATATAGGAATTTATGTGAGTCAGGGACTCTGTAGTATCTGTCTGGTTTGGCTGGTGCAGGAGGTAATGAATCTGGGTTGAGGCTAGATTCTGAATAAACATCATCCACAATATGTAACACAGGTGGAATAGCAAGGGGTCTGTGCTGGGGTAGTAAGAGGAACTCTCTAAGCCTTTTCTTAGAATCAGAGTAATCCTGGCCTTCCCAGTGGAAATGTTACCTTATGGTATGTAAAGTTTCCCCAAAAGAGTAGTCTTCTGGGGGAGATGCTGAAGGAATAGACTCTTCAGCATCAGAGTCTTCATAAGGGGGAAAAAAGTACTCCTGTTCCTCAGAAGAATCTGAGGTAATGGAAACCTGGTCAGAGGAAGCGTAGTCCTCCTCCTGTCTAGGCCTTTTGTCAGGTGGGGGATGGGAGCTCCCGATTAGGGTAATTAAGTCTTCGGACATCTTAAGCATCTGTTTCTTAGGCATGGGGCCTTGCACTGGATACTGCTGTAGAGGCTTCCTTACTTTTAATGGAGTTTTCAGTTTTGCAAAGGATTTAATAGTAAGTGTAGTTGGTCTGAAGACATCTTCAGCAACTGACGGCCTGTCAACTGCACCGGAATCCCCTTCAGCCATGGAGTCGGAAGGGCCTAAAGATAAAGGCTGTGGAGGCCCTGCAATCCACGCTTGGGAGTCGGATGCAGGCTGGGGTTCTAAATCAGCGGTCGTCAGGGACTGCATAGGCGCCTCACTGAAAACTGGAGAACCGGCGACTGGCCTAGCAGAGGCCTCGGTGTCTGGTTTGGGTCTCGGCTGCCTGTCTTTATCTTTGCGCTTTTAATGCATCCCAGTCGTCGGTTGCTCTAACGGCATGGTATAATTAAATTTTATACCAAAATAATGTCGGGCGAAATCAAACAGACGTTTAATAGTTTGTTAAACCTAGCACGAAACAGACAACCTGCGACGTTATGGTCTGGGCCTGGGCAAGGGATACAATAAGAATGAAAATCCTTATGTGGTATTTGCTTCCCACAAGAAATGCAATTAACTTTTTCTGACATCGGACTGAGGCAAGAAAAGGTTCCCCAATGGGGTACTTAGCTTTATTGAAGACTTCGGTCTAAAATTCGATTTGAAAATCGCAGGAGTCGGCCGACCGGCACTTGCGAACTGCTTCTGCTTCGGGCACCGCGCGGCAAGAAAGACTGAGGAAAATGGTGTTGGCTGCCTCTTTTATACCCCTGTCGCATTGACGTCAGGGAAGAAGTGACAGCAACCAATACCGGACCAAGACTTTGGAACTCGGGCCGACTGCAGGACCGCCTGATGGCAGATACACTGCTGCAGTCATCACACTAGGGTTAACACGAACATCCTTTGTTCCGAGTAAGGTGGTTGACAGACACTGGAAAGGATCTGGTCTTTCCTGCTGACCTAGAGCAAGACAGGGAAACAGTGCTGTCTTGACCACTAAGGTCAAGTCAAGATCATCTTTGGCTCATCTCTCCCATCTTTTACAATACCATGGGGATGAGAAGCAATGGAAGGAAGGCATACAGAAAGACATGGCCAGCAGAAGTCAGCACCAGTCTTCCACAACCCTCTCTTTGGGATTTTACAGCAGAACTTATGTCTGTTGTGGATAGATGCAAAACAGTTAAAACTCTGGTACATCCAACAGGTGGATTAGGTTAGGAAAGATCTCTTTTCTATTCATTTCAGTCTAAGAGGGGTCTGCTTAGATTGTCAGCTAAAAGACTCTCTCTCCCTTGCATTTGGTGACAGTTGCATTTCCAAGGTTAGCTACCAGAGATTCGCTGCAAGCCTGTACAGATGTCTTTTTTACATTTTCAGAGTGGAATCATGGCACTCTGTGATACAGTTTGTAATGCTTGGAAACAATATGCAGTTTGATCCAAGCGACTGCTTAAAAGATATGCTGAAACATTCTTAAAGAAGGGTGTTGTGATAATAAACTGCCTTACTGCCTTTACCAGTGCCTTTTGTAGGTTTTTTTTTTGTTAATATATAATCAAAAAACAATGCAAATCAGCCAATCATTTCAAGTGCATTTGTTAATGGCTTGTCCTGTTTGCCTAGTGCATGAAACAAAGAACTGGATGGACTACCTGAAGTATTTAACGCTTTCTGTATACTATCTCAACAGCATATGGCATCTGTTAATACTGGTAATTCAATGGTTTGACTCGGAGACACTTCAGAGACTGGTTTAGGCATAAAGGAGAGACTGTTTTCATACTGCCAGAATAATGGAGAGACTGTTTTCATACTGCCAGAATAAATTTTTGAACCAAATTCCTACAAATACTTAGGAATCTATACGGAACACTCACCATTTTTTTTTCTACACAAACAAAATTATTAAAAAAAAAAAAAAAAAAAAAAAAAAAAAAATCTACAACTCTGCTGTCTTAACAGATAGTAATCTTCAGGTAAGAGATGCCAATGTGAACTTTGGAAAAGTACAGTTGTGTACACTTACCATAAATGTAGATGTTAGAGTATATTCACTGTTGCAGTCATTACATTTGGGTAATCTGCTGGCAGGTTGCCCTCAGTCGGCCTGAATATCAAAGTCTTGGGTCCTACTTCGGTTGCAGTCTCCTCTTCCATGACGTCAGGTAGTCAGGGGTATAAAACAGGCAGCAGACGCCATTATCTTTAGTTTTTCTTGCCCCAGATGTCAGGTGCCCCCCAAATGGGGAGCAAAAATGTATATAAATATATGGACTATACATACATGCAATGGTCACAACATAAACTTTACCGTCATCTAAATGCAAATACACCACAAAGACTGTAGAATATAGTGAAGGAAAGACAAGCTGTAGAATAAAGGGGGATGGCGGGTGGGTAACCCGGACTGCAACAGTGAATACACTCGAACATCTATATTTATGGTAAGTGTACACAACTGTACTATGTTCTTCGTGTTTCACTGCTGCAGTCATTACATTTGGCTAGAATCCCAAAGCTATGGATGGGAGGCTGGAGCTAAATAGCATTAGGGGCGGCTATAAGGCCCTGCAGAACTGCAGTGGCAAAGCCTGCCCTGGACTTCGAGAAGAGAGAGGCACACGATAATGCTTTGTAAAAGTAGGAACAGAACTGCAAGTAGCAGCTTCTAGAATGTCTCTGGTTGGTACCCCTCTGAGAAAAGCTGCTGATGTAGATGCAGCCCTGGTGGAATGAGACCTAATGCCCTTGGGCACCGGTTTACCATGATGCAAATAGCAGAAACAAATGCAGTGGCTTATCCACTTTGAAATAGTCTGCTTTGAAATAGCCTTTCCCTCTGCTCTTGCAGCAAATGCCACCAGTAGCTGCTCAGTTTTTCTTAGAGATTTGGTCTTGTTTAAGTAGAATCTTAGTTGTCTGTGCACTGTCCAAATAATGCAGATCCTGCTCCCCCTTGTTCTGCGGATTTGGATAAAAAGTTGGCAGGTGAATAGTTTAGTTTAAGAGCCACACTGGATACCATCTTAGGCATAAAAGAAAGATTGGTCCTGAAGAACACCCTGTCTGGGTAAAAAAATAATAAAAGGCTCCACAGCCATGAGGGCCTGTAGCTCTGAAACCCTTCTTTCTGAAGTGATTGCCAGAAATAAAGCGGTTTTCCATGATAAAACCTTTATATCTGCAATAGCAATTGGTTCAAATGGAGGCAGGGTGAGCTTTTCCAACATAAAATTGAGGTACCATGCAGGCATTGGTGATCTTCTGGGAGGCCTTAAATTGTTGGCCCCTCTAAGACAGTGTTTTAGCAAAGGATGAGAAAGATCGGTGGCTCTGTGTTGTAATGAGACGAGATGGCAGAGGCATGGATTTTTATTGATGAAAAAGATAGGCCTTTGTCAAGCATCTCAGTTAAGTATTGTAAAATCTGAGGAATATTTGGCTTTGCTGCGTCAGTTCCTTGTGCTTTGCTCCAAGCACAGAATCTCTGCCATTTATCAGCATAAGGTTTTCTAGTACTACGCCTTCTGGCTTTCAAAATGACATCCATCACAGATTTACTGAGAGGTGTTGTTTGAATAACTACATGATCAACCATGCTGCCAGGTTCAGAGTTTGGAGCCGACTGTACAGGATCTGATTGTTTTGCTGAGACAGTAAAGGAGGTATTTGAGGCAAGTACCAAGGAGGGAGTTGAGACATACTCCTTAGGATTGGATACCACTGTTGGCGGTGCCAGTCCAGGGCAATTAGAATCATTTTTGTTTTTTCTTGTATGACCTTTAGTAGGACCTTGGGAAGAAGAGGCAGAGGAGGAAAGGCGTAAACTGATAGGTTTTTCCAACTGAAGGATAGGGCATCCACTTTCCATGCTTGTCTGTGATAAGTCCTTGTGCAGAATTTGTCCAGTTGATAATTCTGGGGAGAGGAAAATAGATCTATGTTCGGGCTCCCCCATTTTTTTTGTTATCACGCTGAAGACTTGTGGATCCAGTTTCCACTCGTGAGGGTCCATAAAGTTCCTGCTTAGGTCGTCTGCCAGAGTATTTTGTTTTCCTGGCAGAAACTGAGCTTGAAGATGTACTTGGTAAATCAAGGCTGTGTCCCACAGTGCCATGGCTAGTCTGCAAAGGGGGTAGGAGTGTGTACCCCCCTGCTTATGTACCACAAAACCATGGTGTTGTTAGTCTTTATCAGTAGTTGTCCTGGATGAATTAAGTCCTTGAAGACTGTCAGGGCATTCTGAACAGCTAACATCTCTTTCTGGTTGATATGCAGATGCATTTGTTTTGGGCTCCATATGCCCTGAATGCATCTCCCTGCCAGGTGGGCCCCCCATGCATAGCCTGATGCATCTGTAGTTAGGGTTTGGCTGGCAGGGGGTAGAGTGAAAGACCGTCCCATGTTCTGGTGACATGTCTCTGCCTACCAAAGAAACTCCTGTTGTAGGCAGGGAATGAGAGGAATCACTGTTTCCAGACTGTGACAATGTTGACTCCATAAACTTTTTAGGTACCACTGAAGTTTCCTCATATGCAGTCTTGCATATGGAATCAGTAGAATGCAGGATGTCATAAACCCCAAAGCCTGCAGAATTTGTTGCAGATAACTGGGTTTTTGTTGCCATCTGTTTGAAGTAAATAGTCAGTTGCCTTTGTTTGTCTGGGGTGAGGAAAGCCATCTGGGCAGTTGTATTCAAGCTTGCACCCAGGAATGTTATCTTTTGAGAGGGTACCAGTTGTGATTTCTTTTCGTTTAGTGTGTACCCTAGATATCAGAAGCCTTTTCACAAACGCCAGATGCTGAAGAAGAATGTCTGTTTTCTGCTTGAATGAGGCAGTCGTCCAAGTAAGGATAAGATTTGTATACTTCTTTGTTTGCAAAATGCAATTACTGGTGCCAGGCACTTTGTAAAGACCCTGGGCGCAGTAGATAAGCCAAAGGGCAGTGCAGAAAATTGGTAATGCATGAAGCCAGCCTTGAAGCGGAGGCATCTTCTGCACAACTCCCTTATTGAGACATGCAGGTAAAGTCTAAAGTCACTAGCCAAGTGTTCTTGCCCAGCATGGGCAGAAGCTGCTGCAAAGTTAGCATTTTGAATTTTGGTATGTCCAAGAATGTATTCAAAATTGATAAATCCAGTATTGGGTGCCAGGCCTCGTCTTTTCTGGGTACCAAGAACACAGTTGAATAAAATCCTTATCCTTTTTCCTGTTCTGGCACTGGCTGAATATCCCCCATATCCATGAAGGAACTTGTTTATGTGCCTCTGCCCATTGATTTTGTGGCAGATCTGGCCAACCGTTTGGAATTGGCAGAGTGTGAAATTAAATCTGTATCCCTGGGATACTATGTTTAATACCCACTTGTCCAGGGTTATTAACTGCCAATTTTGAGCATGAGGTGCTAATTTTCCCCCCAAGGGGGCTGCTAAAGGTTAAGTGCTTGGTGATGGCAGAGGGAAGTCATTGAGACTGTTTACTTAGTGTTGCGCTTTATTTCCTCCAGATTTGGAGGTAGAGGAAACCATTGCTTTGACCTGTAAAAATCCTGTGACTGGTATCTAGAGCCTTTAGAGCACCTGGATTTGCCCCATGAAGCTCTGTCGGACACAGGAAAGGACCAATTTTTTTGTAGGCCAGTGTCTACTGAATCTTGGTGGCCGCACTTGTTGTGGAGTCTTTCGTCGCCACAGCGAAACTCTGGTCCGCTAATGATTGGCAGTAGATTTTTTACGTGCCGAGTTGCCGGCCCTGACGCACAACCTTCAACGAAGGTACGCCCATTCACGCACGTCTCCATACAGAATACGCTCTAGCTGAGAATCGAACAGGACGTCTTACTATGAGGCGCCAACGCTACCGCAGCACCACCACCGCAGTTGGTGGCTGCACTTGTAAGAAGTCTTTTACAGTTTGCATACACTTTGTTTGGTATTAAAGAAAATGGAAGACAAAGCTGAGTATCATGCTGTAAAGAGGTGCATCCCACAATTTAGCTTTAACATGATCAGGCAAATTTTGCTCTTTTAGCCAGGCATGCCTTCTAATCACAGATTCAGTAACTGTGGCCATGCAGGAGGCCTCTAAGGAATCAAAACCACATTGCAAAGTATGCTTTCCAACTTGTTCTGCTGCATGCAATAATTCCTGTAATTCTTTATTTTCCACACATTCAGAAATCAACATCATTTTCTGTTTCAGTAATCCTATAACATGTTGTTGATATTTAAACATATGAAACTGGCAGTTTAAGGCCCTAATTGCCAAGGTTGCAGATGTATAAACCTTCTTTCCCCATCTATCCAGCGCCCTGGAATATCTATCAGAGGGGGTAGGATTTTTAGCTGTTGAGGCCTTTACACCTTTGGGACCCTGTGAGATGGTTTCAGGGTCAGCAGCGGGAGCAGCGGGGTTTTTAAATAAAAATTTGTGTGAATCAGGAACCCTGTAATATCTGTCTGGCTTGCTAGGAGCCGAAGGTAAGGAGTCTCGAGTCATGCTCTATTCCGAAAACACATCAACAATGTCTAATACAGAAGGCATGGCTAAAGGCCTATGCTGACGGAGAAGGAAATCCCCAAGCCTCTTTTTTGACTCTGAGAAATCTTGACTCTCCCAATTAAAACGCTCCCTCAAAGTATGCAAGGTTTCTCCAAAGGAATAATCTTCAAGAGGAGATGCAGATGGGATGGATTCCTCTGCATCTAAATACTCATAGGGTGGTACAGAAAATTCCTGAACAGAAGAGGAATCAAAAGAAATAGAAACCTGATCTGAAGATTCATAATCAGTGTCTTGCCTAGGCCTCTCATCAGGAGGGGGTTGGGAACCCTTGATAAAGGTAATTAGGTCTTCAGCCATTTTGATCATCTGTTTTTTTGGGCATAGAGGCCTGAGCACGTGGCTCATGCATCGTTTTTTTAGCCTTAGAAGTTGCTTTTATCTTTGAAGCTGGAGTCGGTTTTATATAGAAATGCTGAGGCCTGAAGACACCCTCAGAAGCCAGTGCCTGCTCAGCGGCTCTGGACCCATCCGAGGGAGAGACATCCGCAGGTACAATACTTTGAGAAACTCACGGCGTGCCGTAATCCACATGGGTCTCGGTAAAGGCGTGGGACTCGAAAGTAATGGGTATCAGGGGCCCGAGTACCGGCGAACAGGCAACTGGCTTAGGGGAAGCTTTGTTGGTTTTGGACCTCGACGATCTGTCTCTGTCCTTTTCTTTGCGTTATTTTGTGAACTCCGGTAGCCAGATTGCTATCCGATGACATTTCAGGGTAGTTAAATCAGTTTCCAAAATATTTTGAAGCAAAGATATACCGACGCTTAATAGTGCGCGTTGGTTAAATCCAGTACAAAACTGACAGCAAGGCACGTTATGATCTGGGCCTAGGCAAGGAACACAGTACAAATGGAAATCCTTATGGGGTATTTGCTTCCCACAAGTAATGCAATTATTAACTTTTACTGACATCGGTATGGAGCAAGAAAAAGTTTCCCCAATGGGGTACTTAGCTTTAAGTGAAGACTTAAGTTCTGAAACACTAATTCGAAAATTTCGGGAGTCGGCCGACCGGCACATGCAAACTACTTCTGCTTCAGGCACCGCGCAGCAAGGAAGACTAAAGAAAATGGTGTAGGCTGCCTGTTTTATACCCCCTGACAACCTGACGTCATGGAAGAGGAGACAACAACTGACGCAGGACCCAAGACTTTGATATTCAGGCCGAATGAGGGCAACCTACCAGCAGATTACCCAAATGTAATGACTGCAACAGTGAAACACAAAGAACATCAGGGCATTACTTCCTGCACTTCAGTATAAAAAAAGAAGTTATGTACCTACCATAACATTCCATCTGTATTGTCTGTTTTCATTCTTCAACATATGGGTTCGGATCAGACACTCTGATCTGACACAGCTGTTAATCCAGCTTGGAGACCAACAAACTCGAGTTCCTTTCCTACTCACAATACACCATGCCTATCTTCCCTCAGAACCTTCTTGCAGCTTGAGAGAGAAAGAGAGAGAAGCTATAAAATTGCCATAAAAAGAGGTTATGTTCTATCTGCATTATCCAATCTTATTTTCCATTAACCTGTGGGTCTCTGTTCCGAACCTCGGAACTAACTGGCCACTCTCCAAGCTTGAGATTCCAGAGTTGAGCTCCCCCACACTACCTTGGATCGGGTTTGCCCATAGTACAAAGACCAAAAATTTCCACCCAAGAAGACAATCATCCAAGACCATGAAAAAGGAAATCAGGAGCTCAATCCAAAGGAACAGAAGTTCATCTGAGAGTTCCACCAGGTCTCCCAAGGACTGGAAGGGGGGAGGAATGGTTAATGAAAAGAAGATGGACAACATAGGTGGAATGTTTTGGTAAGAATGTAACCTTTTTATCATCTTCATTAACCTTTTGGATAGAGTTCCCAGCTACTGAAAAACCCTGGGTGGCACTCATGGAAGGATATTCCAAGGCAGAGCCAAAGGCACTCCTACTTCTGGATAGAATACCCAACTTACAATGGAAAACAAACATATCAGGATTTGACCAGGTAGCTGCAGCACAAATAGCTATTTATTTTACATTTGTTAACCGGGATGGTCCGACTGGATACATGTCCTTTTTCAGCGGAGGCCCGGGGAGAAAAGCTCCAACAGAGTTACATTGATAATTAGGTACAGTAAATGAGCTGAAAGAACTTAACAAAAACATAGGCTATTTACATACAAGTACAAGACTGCCATTACTATTTCTGAGATTACTACAAATGTAACATTAATAACATATTAGCAAGGACGGTAGGCAGTATAATGACAGAGTTAGACAGGATACATATTTCTTTATCACAGTATACAAAGTACTTATCATCTTAGCTAGTTGTTTATGTTTTAGTTAATGGCACAGAGCTAGTCTAGGTTTGAGCAAGGACATAGCCAGTGTGACTTGAAGTGGAGTTTTAGACTATTTTTGAATGGACTTAGAGAAGTTGCAAGCGTGATGTTATTTGGGAGAGAGTTCCATATTTTACCAGTGGTGTTGGCAAATAGCGTGTCACCACCTAGGTTGAGAGATTTAGCGTGATGTTATTTGGGAGAGAGTTCCATATTTTACCAGTGGTGTTGGCAAATAGCGTGTCACCACCTAGGTTGAGAGATTTAGTTGTTTGGACAAGGAGTCTGTTTGCTGAGCGAAGGCAGCTTAGATTGGAGTAGGGAGTCATTACGTTTTTTAGTGCTGGGGTATTCTCAGGTTGTTTAAGGATTTTGAAGGCCTCTGAGTTGGGACTGGTGAAGAAGGTGTGGGAATTCTATCCATCCAAGCTTTTTCAGGTTAGTACAGTGGTGTGTTCTGTAGGGTAGGCCTGTAACGAACCTGGCAATGTGATTATAGCAGGATGAGAGCTTGGCCAGATCAGATTTGTTAAGGTGAGTGAGGACAGGAGAGGCATATAGTAGGGTAGAGAGAAGGTGTGAACGGGCTGTGGCTGCCCTGGCATTCGGGGTAAGGAAGGCTTTAATTCTATACAGGGTCCCAAGTTTCTTGTTGACTGACTTAATGGCTTGGTTGATATGTATATCAAATCTGAGTTTATTGTCAATGTTTACTCCTAATAGCTTTGTATAGGTGTCTGGGGAGATGATGGTCCCATTATTGGATTTTATAGTGAAGTTTTCAGTCGGAGATCTATTGGTTGGGTAGAAGAGAAGTAACTTGGTTTTGTTTGGATTTAAGATCAGGAGATGGTTGGCAAGCCAGTTTTCGACTTTGGTGAAGCTATGTTGGGTGGTAGGTTAGTAGATTTGCAAGAGAGGCATTGGAACATATTATAGTAGAGTCATCTGCATATTGAATGCAGGTGGCTTCAGGGATGACTGTTTGGATGTCGTTTATGAAGACTGAAAAGAGGAGAGGTCCTAATATGGAACCTTGAGGAACTCCTATGGTATTTGGTAGTAGGCAGGAGAGCTTGTTTTGCCACATTACTGCTTGTTGTCTCCCAGTGAGGTAAGCTTGAAACCAGTCAAGGGCTGGAGTATCTAGATACAGGGTTTTTAAAGTATATAGAAGTAACTGATGGTTTACCATATCGAAGGCTTTCGATAGGTCCAGGAAGAGAGCGGAGGATATTTTTTTATTATTCCGGTTAAGATTAATGTTTTCAGTAAAAGAGAGGAGGGCAGTGGTTGTACTATGATGGGGTCTGAATCCATGTTGAGAGTCTGACTAATTTTGGGTTAGATAAAGCATTAGTTGGTTGTGCATGCACTTTTCCATAATTCTGGCAAGTGGTGATAGTATGGCTATAGGTCTATAGTTGGATAGTTCTGTGGATGAACCTCCTTTGTGGAGTGGAATAACATAGGATATTTTCCAAATTGAGGGGATTGAGGCCTCGGTTATGGTTCTGTTAAATTAGGATTGAGATAGGGTAGGCTACGACATCTGCAGCAATTTGCAGGTATTCAGCCGGCAGAAGATCGGCTGAAAGGGTGGTTGGCTTCAGTTTTTTCAAAAGGGATCTGATAAAGGATGTGGACACTGGCTGGAAGTTAAAAGAGAGTGGTGAGTCGGGTATAGTGTTTATAGAAGTATGGGGAGGAGAAAGTTGGTTAGCTAATGACTGGATGGTTTCTGTGAAGAAAGTATTGAATGAATTGGCTATATCTTCTTGGCTCTTGTCAGATAATGTTCCTGGGGTCGGAGTAGTGGATTTGCCTGGTTGGAGAAGTTTATTTATGCCTGCCCAGTACTTTTGAGGGTTATTCTGATGTTTATGTTGCAGACTGTAGAAGTAATTTTTCTTATCTAGTATGATGGCTTTTTTAGTCTCATTTCTAAGTTGTTGGAATTTGATACGATCTAGGGGTAGTTTGGTAGTGCGCCATTTATCCCACGCTTTGTCTCTAGTTGTTATTTTGGTGTCTGTTGTTAGCCAGGGTGCTAGTTGAGTTTTAATTCTTATTGAGCGTTTAGGGGCATGCCCTTCAACTGAAACCCTGGATCAAAAGGCTTGAGAAGTTGCCAGAGACCTTGTAGAATGAGATTTAATAGGACCTGTCAACGGTATGTTTCTGGCTGAAAAGACAAAGGAAATACAGTCTCTCAACCATCTAGACAAAGTAACCTTTGTAACAGACTTTCCTTTCTTTCCCCTCAGCGAAGGATACAAACAACTGCTTAGATTTCCTGAAGGATTCTGTTCTGTCCTAGTTGAAACTTAACTGCCTATGCACGTACAGCAAATGAAGGGTGCACTCTCCTTTATTCTGGTAATTAGGGAAAAAGTCAGGAAGATTGACAGGCTGATTAATGTTCCCCTCCTTGGCTACATTAGGCAAAAAGGATGGGTTCATACGCAAGGTTACCATGCCTTTGTGAAAAATTAAGTATTGGAATTTAGAAGAAAGGGCTTGAAGTTCAGACACTTCACAGAGGTGACAGCCAGTAGAAAATGGCTCTTCCAAGACAGAAACTTTAAGACAACCGTAGCTGCTTGCTCAAAGGAAGGATTAACCAATGCTTGCAAAACCACAGTCCGCTCCCATGCAGGGGTAAGGTTTTGATTGGTGGGCGAAGTAAAAAGGAGCCTCTAAGGAATGCTTTACAAAGTTTTGGACATGCTGGGGGTTGGGGTCTAGGCCTCAATGAAAACTGGAAATAGCTGCAAACTGAGCCTTAACGTTAGAGTAGCTAGCATCATCCTGGAAGAGGGATGCCAGAAAGTCCATAACAACTGCAATAGGAGCTGTAAAGGGGTCTAATTGTTTCTGCTGCACCCAAATGGAGAACCTTTTCCATTTACTTTTCTCAATCCTGTGGGTTGAAAACCTAAAGGGAGGAGATCAGAATTCTTCGGACAGGGGAAGAAAACCCGAGACAACTTGCCATTATCGGAAATGGAGAAACCATGCAGTTAGCGTCAAACCCTGAAGGTCTTGGTGGGGATGCCCTGATGGGTGAGAAAGAAGGTCCGGAAATCTGCTTCAACCTCAATGGTGGGCATATCAGATGAGGCCACAGAAAAATGAACCAGGTTTGTTGGGGCAATGAGGACTACTTTGCTATTCAACTTGAGAGCCTTCTGTAAAAACTTGGGAAATAATGGCAGAGAAGGGAAGGAGTAGAGAAGACCAGGAGGCCAAGCATGTACTACAGCATCTCTGGGTGACTGTCCCCGAGGAGGGAACAAGGCAAAGTACTCGTTGAAAGGAGATGCAAACAGAATGCAGCAAGGTTGACCCCATTTTCCAAAGATCAAATTTGCTATGAACTGATTCAAAGACGACTTGTGAGGCATTAGTAGCACTCAGCCGAGCCTGTCTGCTAATATGTTGGACTCTGTCCGAATGCGCATTGCTATCAGAAAGCAGTTAGTAGAGACTGCCCACTGCCACACCCTCACTGCTTCCTGGCATAGGGAGTAGGACCTGCCCCCCCCCGTTTGCTGATGTACCAAACCACAGGCATATTGTCCGTTTGTATTGCAATAGTCCCTGGAGGTATTAGGCTGTGAAGATCTTGCAACAGTAGTAGAACCAACCTCATCTCCAGTACGTTGATATTCAAAGTTGGTCTCCTGGGGGCGTCTACGTGCCCTGAACTGTCTGACCCAGATAATGCCCCCCTCACCCATCTGGGAGACGTCCGTGGTCACCGTTGCATTTGATGGAGGAAGGATAAATGGCCATCCTTGAGAAATGTCTGCAGAATGATGCCACCAAAGCAGGGAATCCTTGCATACTTGGGGGACTTTGATGGGGAAACTCGAGGGATTTCTGAGAACAGATCACTGAACCGCCAACGTCAATTGCAGGAGCTGCCATGTGTAGACGTGCAGTAGATAGAAGAGTTACAGTGGCCACCACAGATCCAAACACTGAGAATCAAGCTAGCTGGAGGAGTTGGAATGGCCAGAACCTGCCTGATCTGAAGTCTTAAATTGCAATCCTCTCTGTAGTTAGAAAAGCCTGGGATACCTTGTGTCCAGACACACTCCAATAAAATCTATAACCTGAACTGGTTGCACCGGAGACTTCTGAATATTGATTGTGATTCCTAGGAGAGGGGCCAGAAGTAAAAGATAATCCCTGGCCTGGATTAGTAGATGTTTGGTTGATGCAGTCAGAAGCCAGTCATTCAGATAAAGAAATATCTGGAAACCTTGCAGCCTGAGGTGCACTGCCAAACATTTGAACTCCCTGGGAGCTGTGGTGTGGCCAAATGGGAATGATCTGAATTGGTAGTGATTGGCTCCCAGTCTGAAACGTAGATACTACCTGGAGCATCTGTCCATCTTTATGTGGTAGTAGGAGTCTTTCAGCTCTACAGATCACATCCAAACGTTCATCCTCAGAAGAGGTACGATGGACTGGATCGTAACCATCCTGTACTTAGTGTGCTTCACAGACTTGTTCAAGGTGGTCACATCCAGAATCGGCCACAAGTCCCCTGTTTTTTGGGGCACTAAAAAGAATCTGGAGTAAACACAGTCTGACTTGATTGGGGGGGGGGGGTTGGATAACTTCTTTACCTAGTAGTTTTTCAATTTCTAAGCCGCATCCTCTCTCTGACTGGGAACATTAGGGAGGCAAATCTTTTGTGGGAGCTTCTCAAAAGGGAAATGTAGTATCCTTGGGATATGACCCTTAGCACTCAGTTATAATTTGTGATGGCCTCCCAGGCTGCTAGGGGCAGGGAGAAGTACCCCCCAACTGGCTCCAGAGGAAGGCTAGGCAACCATTCAGGAGCACTGGAAGGGTCGGTCCGTGAAAGTTTCCTGTGACCCTTAGTTTTGCGGACCCCTTCAGCCCTGTGGACGGCATCTTCTATTCTGTTTGTCCCCCTGCCCCTGGGGTAAAAAAGTCTCCCTACACATCTTAAAGAACCATGCAACTTATGAAACTACATCTTTTTACTCCCATGTTGGTTCCTGGAAAAGGACATTCATGGGATAGAAAAACAGATCCCAAAGGCAGACAGGGTCTTTTCATCCTTTTTGCTGTGGGAGTGTGTGTCATGAACCATAGGCCCAAACAACGTGCAGCCATCAAAGGGGGCATTGATAAAGGACTGTTTGAAGGGCTCTACAGAAATTAAACAGCCTCATCCATGCATGGCAACTTATGGCAATGCTGGAACCGGGTACCCTCTGCAGCACAGGATATCAGCCTCAAAGAAGCATTAGCCAGTGACTGAAGGGTGGCCAGTCTGGAGGAAAAAGTCTTCTGTTCCACAGCAGACAGACACAGGGGAGGAGCTAGAAAGTTAATTCACCAGATCCCTTTGTAGCCTCGTGGAATGCTATTAGTTGTTGAATGCCCTCAAAGCAAACCTGGAAGAGGCATAAATTCTCTTCCCAAATATGTCCAACGCTCACAATTCTCTGTTGGGAGGGTGGACAGAAGAGCTGTCTTATGCGAGCTCCTTCTTGATGGCTGCCGCGACAACCATAGCATCTACTGAAATACCCTTGGTCCAAAAGGACTTGTCCGATGGGCACTCAAAATCTTGTCCTCCAACTTGGGGATCGTCTCTACCATATAAGGCTCCATCCATGTCCTACTACACACTAGCTCAATTACGGGGTCAGCAAGGGAAGACACCCAAGGTAGTAGATGGGCCGAACCTGAAAGCCTCCCACAAAAAGTACAGTTGTGTACACTTATCATAAATGTAGATGTTGGAGTGTACTCACTGTTGCAGTCATTACATTTGGGTAATCCTGCTGGCAGGTTGCCCTCAATCGGCCTGAATTCCAAAGTCCTGGGCCCTGCGTCGGCTGCTGTCACCCCTTCCCTGACGTCAGGGGTATAAAAGAAGCAGCCAATGCCATTTTCTTTAGTTTTTCTTGCCCCAGATGTCAGGTGCCCCCTAAAAGGGTAGCCAAAATTTATATATGTAAAAATACATGCACCAATATAAACAATAACTTCATTTACAAGCAAATACACCACATAGGCTCCATCAGAAGAAAGGGGGATGGTGGGTCGGTAACCTGGATGGCAACAGTGAATACACTCGAACATCTACATTTATGGTAAGTGTATACAACTGTACTATGTTCTTCGTGTTTCACTGTTGCAGTCATTACATTTGGGTAGAGTCCCAAAACTATGGTTGGGAGGGTGGAGCTAAACAGCATTAGGAGTGGCTATGAGGCCCTGTAGAACTGCAGTGGCAAAGCATGCCCTGGATTTAGAGTAGAGTGGCAGATTATAGTGCTTTGTAAAATTGTGCACTGAACTGCAAGTAGCAGCCTCTAAAATGTCCTTGGTTGGTACTCCCCTGAGAAACGCTGCTGAAGTGGCTGCAGCTATGGTTGAATGTGGCCTAATGCCCTTGGGCACTGGCTTGCCATGGTGTCAGAAGCAGAAACGAATGCAGTGGCCTATCCACTTTGAAATAGTCTGCTTTGAGATGGCCTTTCCTTGTGATCCTGCAGCATATGTCACTAGTAATTGCTTTGTCTTTCTGTAAACTTTGGTTCTGCTCAAGTAGAAACTAAGTTGTATGTGTATGTCCAAAGAATGCAGAATGCTCTCTCCTTGTTCTGTGGACTTGAATAAAAAAGTCTGCAGATGAATAGCTTGGTTAAGAGCCAGACTGGACACCACCTTAGGCATAAATGCTGGGTTTGTCCTCAGAGAGACCCTGTCTGGATAAAAGGTTCCACAGCCATGAGTGCCTGTAGCTCTGAAACTCTAGGAGCAGAGCTGTTTTCCAAGATAAAAACTTTATATCAGCAGTAGCAGCTGGCTCAAAAGGAGGCAGGGTACGTTTTTGAAGACATAGTTGAGGTCCCATGCAGGCATTGGAGATCTCCTTGGAGGCCTTAAATTTTTGGCTCCTCTGAGGTACTGCTTTAATAAGGGATGAGAAAAGATTGGTGGCTCTGTATTGTAATGAGCCAAAATGGCAGAGGCATGAATTTTAATAGATGAAAAAGATAGGCCTTTGTCCAGCATCTCAGTTAAGTAATGCAAAATCTGAGGAATATTTGACATAGCTGTATCAGTTTCTTGTGCCTGGTTCCAAGCACAGAATCTCTTCCATTTTCCAGCATAAGATTTTCTAGTACTAGGCCTTCTGACTTCCAAAATGACATCCATCACAGCTTTACTGAGAGGTGTGTTTTGTACGACTACATTATCTGCCATGCTGCCAGGTTTAAAGTCCTGAGTTGGCTGTGCAGGATGTGTTTTGCTGGGACAGTAGATGAGTTATTTGAGGTAAGGTCCAAGCTGGGCATTGAGACAAATTCCTTAGGATTGGATACCAGTACTGGCGGGGCCAGTCTGGGGCAATCAGTATCATCTTTGGTTTCTCCTGTCTGACCTTTAATGAGTACCTTGGGGAGGAGAGGCAGTGGGGGAAAGGTATATACTGATAGGGCGTCCACTTTCCATGCTTTTCTGTGATAAATCCTTGTGCAGAATCTTTTTAGTTGGTAGTTGTGAGGGGAGGCAAATAGATCTATGTCCGAGCATCCCCATTTCCTTGTTATCATGCTGAAGACTTGTGGATCCAGCTGCCACTCGTGGGGATCCATGAGGTTTCTGCTTAGTTCGTCTGCCAGAGTATTTTCCCTTCCTGGCAGGAATTGTGCCTGCAGATGTACTTGGTAAGTCAATGCTGTGTCCCACAAAGTCATGGCTAGTCTGCAAAGGGGATAAGAATGGGTGCCCCACTGCTCGTTTATAAACCACATGACCATGGTGTTGTCGGTCTTTATCAGTAGTTGTCCCAGATGAAGTAGGTCCTTGAAGGCTGTCAGGGCATTTTAACAGCTAGCATCTCTTTTTGATTGATATGTAGATGCATTGGTTTGAGGACCATATGCCCTGAATGCATCTTCCTACCATGTGGGCCCCTCTTCCTACCATGTGGGCCCCCCAGGCATAATCTGATGCATCTGTTGTTAGTGTTTGCCTGGCTGGGGGTAATGTGAATGGGCTGTCACTTGTTTTGCTAACAAGCCTTTGCCAACCATTGAAACTCCTGTAGCATGCAGGGAATGAGAGTAATCATTGCTTCCAGGCTGTGGCAATGTGGAGTCCAAACACTTTTTAGGTACCATTGAAGTTTCCTCATATGCAGTTTTGCATATGGAATTAGTACGATGCAGGATGCCATGAAGCCCAAAGCCTGCAGAATTTTTCTTGCAGATAACTGGGCCTTTGTAGCCAACATTTTGAAATAGGTAGTCAGTTGCCTTTGTTTGTTTGGCAGGAGATAAGCCATCTGGGCAGTTGTATTTAAGCTTGCACCCAGGAATATTCTCTCTTGAGAGGGTACTAGTTTTGATTTCTTTTCGTTGACTGTGTACCCTAGGCATGTTAGAAGTCTTTTCACAAACGCCAGATGATGTAGGAGAATGTCCTTGTTCTCTGCTTGAATTAGACAGTCGTCCAAGTAAGGATATATTTGTATTCCTCTGTCTGCAGAATGCAATTACTGGTGCCAGGCACTTTGTAAAGACCCTGGGCGCAGTAGATAAGCTAAAGGGCAGTGCAGAGAATTGGTAATGCATTAAGCCAGCCTTGAATCCAAGGTATCTTCTGCATAATTATCTGATTGGGACATGCAGGTATGCCTCTTTTAGGTCTAGAGTCACAAGCCAAGCGTTCTTGCCCAGCATGGGCAGAAGCTGCTGCAAAGTCAACATCTTGAATTTTGGTACATCCAGGAATGTGTTCAGAATAGAGAGGTCCAGTATTGGTCTCCAGGCCTTGTCCTTTCTGGGAACCAAGAACAGTTGTGAGTAAAATCCTTGTCCCTGCTCTTGCTCTGGTACTTGTTGAATGGCCCCTATGTCCATGAGGGATGAAACTTGTTTTGTGCCTCTGCCCATTGATTTTTTGGCAGATCTGGCCAGCCGTTTGCCTTTGGCAGGGTATGGAAATGGAACTTGTAGCCTTATGACACGATATTTAGAACCCACTTGTCCTGGTTTATAATGTGCCAATTGAGAAAAATGTGCTAATTTTCCCCCAAGAGTGCTGCCAGGAGGAAAGTGCTTGGTGCAGGCAGAGGGAAGTCATTCGGACTGTTTCCTGCATGGTTACGATTTGTCTTCTCCAACTTTGGAGGTAGAAGCACCCCATTGCTTTGACCTGTATGAACCATGCACCTGGGATCTGCCTCTAGGATGTCTGATCTTCCCATTTGAGGTCTGTCTGACACAGGAAAGGACCAATTCTTTGTAGGCCAGTGTCCACTAAACCTAGGTTGCTGTACTTGTAAAGAATCTTTGACAGTTTGCATAGATTTAGCTTTGTCCTCCATTTTCTTTAACACCTCTTCTGCCTCAACACCAAACAAAGTATCATGCTGTAAAGGTGCATCTAATAATTTAACTTTGACACGATCAGGCAGATTTTGTGTTCCTTTAACCAAGCATGCCTCCTAATTACAGAATCCGTAACTGCGACCCTGCAGGAGGCTTCCAAAGAATCAAAACCACATTGCAAAGTATGCTTTCCAACTTGTTCAGCTGCATGCAATAAATCCTGCATTTTCTTATTTTCTGCACATTCAGAGTTTAACAACATTTTCTGTTTAAGCAATGCCATGACATGTTGCTGATATTAGAGCATATGAAACAGACAGTTTAAGGCCCTTAGAGCCAAGGTAGCAGATGTGTAACCCCCATCTATCCAGTGCCCTAGAATCTCTGTCAGAGGGAGTAGAGTTTTTTGCAGCGGAAGCCTTAACTCCTTTGGGACCCTGCAAAATAGTTTCTGGGTTTACAGCAGGGTTTTTAAAAAGGAATTTATGAGAGTCAGGAACCCTGTAGTATCCTGTCAGGCTTAACAGGAGCTGGAGGCAAGGAGTCAGGGGTAAGATCAGACTCTGAAAACACATCATCTACAATGTCTAACACAGGTGGAATGGCTAGTGGCCTGTGTTGAGGTAGTAAAAAGGAAATCCCTGAGCCTCTTTTTAGATTCTGAAAAATCTTGACTCTCCCAGTGGAAATGCTCCCTCATGGTATGCAAGGGTTCCCCAAGAGAGTAGTCCTCTGGAGGAGAAGCTGAAGGTGTAGATTCTTCAGCATCAGAATCCTCATGGGGGGGGGATATTCCTGATCAGAAGAGGAAATAGAAACCTGATCTGAAGATTCATAGTTAGTCTCTTGCTTAGGCCTCTTATCAGGAGGGGGATGGGAACTCCTGATCAAGGTAATAAAGTCTTCGGCCATTTTGAGCATCTGTGTTTTGGGCATAGAGGCCTGTCCATGTGGCTCTTGAGCTTGTTTCTTTGCTTTAGAAGGTGCTTTAGTCTTAGCCTTTGAAGCTGAAGTCGGTTTAATGTAAAGATGTTTAGGTCTGAATACACCCTCAGAAGCCGGTGCCAGCTCAGCGGCTCCGGACCCATCTGAAGGAATAGTATCTGAGGCTCCATTACCTTGAGTTTCCAGCAGCATGGCCGACTCCACGTGGAAGTCGGTAGCGGCCTGAGACTCTGAAGTAGCAGTCGCCAGGGGCTACGAAAGCGCCTCACTGAGAACCGGCGACTGGCTTAAAAGAAGCTTCGTCGTCGGTTTTGGGCCTCAGTTGTCTATCTTTTCTTTGCGTTTTTTGTGAACTCCAGTAGTCGGATGGCTATCCGATGACATTTCTGGATAATTAAACCAGCGTCCAAAATAGTTTAAAGCAAAATCATACCAACGCTTAATAGTGCGTTGGTTATATCTAGCACAAAACCGACAAACAGAAACGTTGTGGTCAGGGCCTAGGCAAGGAATACAGTAAGAAGTCTTTATGAGGTATTTGCTTTCCACAAGAAATACAATTACTTACTTTTTCTGACATCGGTCTGGAGCAAGAAAAAAGTTTCCCCAACGGGGTACTTGGCTTTATTGAAGACTTCGGATCTGAAACTTGAACACGAAAATCTCAGGAGTCGGCCGACTGGCATTTGCAAACTGCTTCTGCTTTGGGCACCGTGCAGCAAGAAAGACTAAAGAAAACAGCGTTGGCTGCTTCTTTTATACCCCCGGACGACTTGATGTCAGGGAAGGGGCAACAGCAGCCGACGAAGGACCCAGGACTTTGGAATTCAGGCTGAATGAGGGCAATCTGCCAGCAGGATTACCCAAATGTAATGACTGCAACAGTGAAACATGAAGAACATCCAATTCCTCCGGGGAAGGTGGTGACCGGAGGGGCCCCCTTCTCCTTCCTGAAATCAGTGTTGGTGGTGATGGGAATCCTCGGGGGAATCCATGTGCCTCCTCTTACACAATCTTTTCCAGGGTACTTCCTTGGTGGGATGTTCTGGGGAGGTGTCGAAAGACTCTTAGGGGTCCACAGAGGGGAGATTCTGGAGGCTTTCTGGGCCTGACTGTCCATGTGCCAGACCTGAGGCTTCAAGCACCAGAACAGAATGGGGAGGGGGGTTCCAAGGAGGTATACACCAAGGTTCTCCCAGGGTGGGAAAAAACACACACTACTACCTCGAAAGCAGAAGGGCTCTGACCTTCCAAAGCTGTCCCCTTGGGGCTGAAGCTCCCAAAGCCGATGCCTCCCAGGGGGCCCAAGCCTCCAGCTCTGAAGGGGGAATCAGAGCTGAACTGTTGAAGGCCAACACCCTGAGGGGGAAAGACGGCTCCAAAAACTTCAGAGTCAATGTCAACCATGGGGAGCACACCTTGAAGCTGCGTCTCAGACACATTCGGAGCAGATGTGGTCAGGGCTGAGAGCGGAGGAAACAGTTGGAGGCAATGAAGGACTCTCAATCGGCTCCAACACCCCAGCACCAGAGACCCACACAATCAAGGGCTTCACCACAGAAGAACAGGTCAGAGAAAGAGCTACTGGTCAGAACAGGGAAATCCTCAGAGCCAGATGTGGACAGAACGGACACAAGCCCCTTCTGGATCTGCGCCTCGAGGTACTGCCTCATTAGTCTATCCACATACTTGTAGGTAAGGCTTCAGCAAGACCTGGAGGAAGCGAAAGAGGAGTGTCTCAGAGATCTCCTAGGTGAATGGGAGGGAGACCTCCTAGACAGTCTGGTCGCCGCCGAGCTGGGAGCCGAAAAAAAGCCAGGACTGCCCCAGAAACAACACTCTGCTCCAAAGCCATGGAAGAGGACTGGGGTGGAGGGTAGGAGATAGGAGCAGAGGGCCCCAAATAAGAATGGGTCAGCTCTGAGATTTTCAGAACTTTCTTGGGCAATTTTGAGCGTTTCCTGCTCTCCCAGGGCCTTCCAGGACAGGTTTGCTCTCTCCTTCCACCAAAATCCTAGGATGAAACCCTTTGCAAACCTCACAGTAGGCATCCATGTGTGAAGGCCCAAGGCAGTAGACGCACTCCCTGTGGGCATCAGACAGTGGGATTTTATGCCCACAGGTGTGCATTTCTTGAAACCAAAAGGTTTCTGATCAGCCATAAGGAGACTGGAGAAAAGGAGATGACGGAAAGAAAAAAAGATAAACTTTTTTTAAAACTAGAAAGAGAGAGAAAAAAAAAACTATGGCATGAGAAACCCAATTAAAGGAAAGGAAACGAAAGACAAAGGAAACTACTTGCAGGAAAGAAAGAAAAATTTGGAAGGTAGAAGGGAATAATAAAAAAATATATCATAGAAGCACAAACAACTAAAACAATTTGTGAAGGAGCGCAGAGCCCAGGAACCTCGCTGCTGAGCGAACACGCAGCAAACTAGATCTGAAGTAGTGTGGGAGTGAGGCATTATGTGTAGAAGGGAGGAGCTCAACTCTGGAATTTCAAGCTTGGAGAAAGTATAGTTGTGTACCTACCATAAATGTAGATGTTAGAGTGTATTCACTGTTGCAGTCATTACACTTGGTTATCCTACTGGCAGGCTACCCTCAGTCGGCCTGAATTCCAAAGTCTAGGTCCGGCGTCGGTTGCTGTCGCCTCTGGAGAGCATCTCCAAGCTCCTTGAGGAGATCTCTCTGAAGTCTAGTGAAGTGGGTTAGGTAGTTCAATGACCGAAGGGCAAAGGTCGTAGAACTGAACATGCGCTTCCCGTATCTGTCCATTATCCTAGACTCTCTGTTAGGAGGATGAACAGACGTAGAAGTCTCAGACATCTCTTTTTTAGTGGCTTGTCGCCACCACCATGGCATCAACGGGTATGTGTTTGGATAAGGGCTTATCTTGGAGTGCTGAAATATACTTGTTGGGCCTTCTAGGAACAGGCTCCATAGAATCTGTTGACTCCCACGCCCTTCGAGACAAAAGATCCATCAACGCATTGAAGGGGCAGAGACACCCAAGAGGTGGAGGGTCGAGACCCGAAAGCCTTCAGGAGCACCAATTCATCCTCAGTAGGGTTAAGGGAGCACCAATTCATCCTCAGTAGGGTTAAGGGACTGCCAGTCTCCCCTCTGCCTAAGGATTTCACGGATATCCCCAAAGGAAATATCCTCAGAGGGGGACCAGTCAGATTCCTCCAAAATCGGTGAGACTGCTGATGTCCAGAATAGGTCTCCAGTCCCCAGTCTTCTTTGGTACCAAAAAAGAACCTTGAGTAAGTTTCGGATCCTTGCTTGTCTGCTGGGAGTGGTTGGATGACTCTTTTTTGCAATAGTTTCTGGACTTCTACGGATACCACATCCCGTAGACTGGGTGGAACTTTTGGGATTCCTTTTGTTGGTCTGGGCTGTGAGATAAAGGGGATGGAATATCCTCTGGAAATAACGTTTTGTACCAATCGGTCTTCTGAGATATTTAGCCAGGTGCCTAGGTACAAAGACAAATGTCTCTAGACTGCCTCCACAGCAGGACAGTCGGGCCTCCTTTCAGGAGCGCTGATAGGGCTTCCCAAAGAACTGATCCCTGTCACCGTGGTTCTGCAGACCCCTCTGCTGCGTGGACTTAGTCTTCCACCATTGCCTCCTCCCTCTGCCCCTGGAGGAGGCTTCACCTTGTGAGTTCAGAAAGGCTCCTTGGGTCTTAGAGAAGCACATTTTCCCACCCCATTGAACTTTGTTTTTCTACCCCTACTACATCTTATCCCAGACTCCTACGGCAGATAGAGTCTTACCATCTTGCTCACATTTGGTGAGGGTCTCTAACTTTTGGTCCAAATAAGGGGGAACCATCAAAGGGGGCATTCACAAACGATGACTTAAAAGGTTCCGCAAAAGAACATAAGTGAATCCAGGAATGTCTTCGCAAAGCAATTCCTGTACCCGCAGCCCTAGTCATTCCATCAGCTGCGTAAGACACGAGGCACATGGAAGAGTTTACAATGGAGTTGAGGGTAGCAAGCTGAGACATCACCTTGTCCACCGCAGAATTGGCTACTGCACTCTGCAGAGATTCTCAAAGCTCCTTGAGGAGATCTCTCTGAAGAAGTCTAGTGAAGTGGGTTAGGTAGTTCAATGACAGAAAGGCAAAGGTCACAGAACTGAACATGCGCTTCCCCCGTATCTGTCCATTATCCTAGACTCTCTGTTAGGAGGATGAACAGACGTAGAAGTCTCAGACATCTCTCTTTTTTAGTGGCTTGCGCCACCACCATGGCATCAACGGGTATGGGTTTGGATAAGAAGGACTTATCTTGTGGTGCTGAAATGTACTTGTTGGGCATTCTAGAACAGGCTCCATAGAATCTGGTGACTCCTACGCCCCTCGAGACAAAAGATTCATCAACTCATTGAAGGGGCGGAGACACCCAAGAGGTGGAGGGTCGAGACCCGAAAGCCTTCAGGAGCACCAATTCGTCCTCGGTAGGGTTAAGGGGCTGCCAGTCTCCCCTCTACCTAAGGATTTCAAGGATATCCCCAAAGGAAATATCCTCAGAGGGGGACCCTTCCATTTCCTCCAAAATCGGTGTCAGACGTGATGGATTCCTGAGGGGAATCTAGATGTCTCCCTCTTACATAACCTCTTCCGAGGAACATCCTCAGTGGGAATCTCTGGGGAGGTCTTGGAAGAGCAGGGTTCCCCCCAAAGGGGTGTACTGAGACTCTGGGTTCCTATGCTTACAGTGAACCTGTGGTAGCAGAGAAGAAGCTGGCACCTTTCGGGAGGAGGTGGCCATATCAGAAGGTTGTGGAAGTCCGAGGGGACAGAGCCTTCCTCATGACATCTTTGCATCTGAGCCGTGGGGCCTCAGAAGCACCCAGGTCCGAAGACACCAAAGACTCCTCCTGCACCAGAACCGCCGGCTCTGAGCCAGAGGTGGGAGCCAAACTCATCCGTGCCGAAGCCCCACGAGGAAGAGAGTCGGAACAGACTTATCGGTTCGACCCCCACCCCGGAACTGACAGGAGAGTGTCGGTTCCCAGATTCTGTCGCCAGAGCAGAGGATATCAGGGTGGTCAGTACAGACTGTTCCACTAACGACTGAATGGCCTCCTCCAGCTCCTATGTCTCGATTCGAGTTGGTAGAGGAGCAGTAACAACAGGAGAGGACTGTCGGTTCCGAAGCTGCTACAGTCGAAACAAGACAGAATTTTAGCAAGCGCCAGATCCTGTAAAAAAGTCTCCGCACCAATCGGTCCACATCCGAATCGGAAAGTCTGGAAGCCCGAGAGGAGACCACCTACAGAGCCAGTGAACCCGGAATCGGGGACCTCAAGGTAGGAGATAACAGTTCCAAGACTGGGGACCGGCTCCTACCAGCAACCTGAACGGTGGGTTCCTAAGACACTGGAGCCGAAACCGTAACCTTTTTAGAAGCTTTTGGAACCTAAGAGGCCTTTGGAGCAGAACTAGATGTAGAGGCTGGAGAAGGTGTTTTTTGTTGACCTGGAGCAGAATCCAAGTCTGATTGGAAAGCAGACTTAAACCCCGCTCCACTAGCTTACGCTTCCTTTCAGCCAACATTCTACAGCTGAACCCATGACAAATAGAACAAACCTCCTGTAAATGTACCTCACACAAGCAGTACACGCATGTAGAGTGGCCACAAGTAACTGATATCTTTTGACTACATTTAGGGCATCTCTTGAACCCTGATATCGCCTTTTCAGACATTGTAATACAGCTAGGTACAACAAGTAGTCTAAAGAAAACCAAGCCTAGCCAGTCATCCAAGTAAGGAAACACAATTCCCCATGTTCCACCCAGTCAGAAGAAAGCAGCAGTACTAGAAATAAAACGGCTGCTAGAAAAAAAAAGTCAGAGTTTTCCCACCAGACCAGAGAGTCCGGAACTTACTCAAGACAGAGAATTTTGGAGCAAGGGAGTTGTGGAGAGGCTAAAGGGCAGAGCTCTGAATTTATGACTGGCTCCCAGCAGGAAACATAGGTATCTTCTGGATTGTCTGTTCATTTTTGCCTGAGGGTACATATCCTGAAGGTCTACTGAGCACATCCAGTCGTCTTTGTGCAAGAAAGGCAAAATGAACTTAACAGTGATCATCCAGAACTTCGTGTACTGATTTTTTGAGATTGCCAAAATCCAAAACTGGTCTCCAGTCCCATTTTCTTTGGCACTAAAAAGAATCCTGGGTAAGTTCTGGACTCTCTGGTCTGGTGGGACCTCTTGGATGACTTATTTTCTAGTAGCTTTTTCCTTCTAGCACTGCTGCTTTCTTCTGACTGGGTGGAACATCGCGAATTTTGTGCACTGTTAAAGGGGGGGCATTATATAACCTCTGGAAATAATCCTCTGCACCCATGAATCTTTTGTAATCTCTAGCCAGACTCACTGGTGCAGGGATAATGAACTCTGACTGCCTCCAGGAGGTGGACAATTGAGCCTCCTATCAGGACTATTGGTAGCATCTGTCAGAGAAAGAGAAAGTTATCTCCAGACCCTCAGTTGTCCGGGCCTCCTCTACAGCACAGGTGGCATCTTATTTTAGGAGTTACCCCCACTGCTCCTAGGGGACCTGTCTCCACATGGATCATATGTCAAGGACCCTGAGACTCTCAACCACATTTTCCAACCACCTTGCTGACTTCTAGAAAAAGGTCCTTTGAGGAGTCGAAAAATGTATGCCCACAGCATACAGGGTCTTACCATCCTGTTCACATCTGGATGACGTTTTTATCCTTGGGGCCAAATAAAGAAACTTCCTTCAAAGGGGGCATTGACAAAAGGAAGACTGAAAGGGCTCCATGAAATAACATAGGCATATTCAGGCATGTCTTCTCAAGGAAATGCCTGAACTTACCGCCCCTGAGGTACTCTCAGCCACTTGTGAGATAAGCCTCATAGACTAATTTGAAATGGACTGTAGGGTAGCCAACTCTGAGTCAATGGAGCTCCCTGCCTCAGAAGTAATGGTCGCAGAGAGGGATTTGGTGAGTTCTTTAAACAAGTCCCTCTGAAGTCTGGTGAAATGTGCCAAATATTTCAGCGACCAAAGCTCAAAGGTTGCTGAAGCATATACATGATACCCGAATCTCTCCAGTGCCCTAGACTCTCCATTAGGGTGATGGACAGAGGAACATTGGCCTGCAAGTTCCTTTTTTGTGGCTGCCGCTATGACCATAGCATTGAGTGGTACACCCTTACTCCAAAATTCCATGTCCTTGGATGGAACCATAATTCTGTCTGGTCGCTAGGGGATTGGCTCAAGAGAACATGTTCCTTTCGCACCTATTGAGAGATTAAATCAGTTAGCTCATTGGTGAATTGAGGCACCCAGGAGGTAGATGGGCAGGCCCAAAGGCTTCCATGAATGCAGATTCCTTTTCGGAAAGGTTGTCAGCTGACCAACCACCTATTTGCTTGAGGGTCTCTAATAGGTCTCCAAATGAGATGCTGTCAGGTGCTGATCTTCAGGACTCTTCCCTCTCATCAAAATCAGTAACCTCCATGACCGACAGATCTGAGAAAAGTCTAAGTGCCTCCTTTTGCACTCCCTTCCTACAGACTTCTTCAGTGGGGTGTTCCAGAGAAGTACTGGAAGAAATCAAGATATCCGATGGGTACCTGGAGATTTTAAATTGGCTGTCCTTCTGGAGCAGGAAGTTGAGGTTCAAGACGCAAAGACATCTGTGTCTGGGAAGTAGCAGCCAATCAAGGTGGATGCACCCTTTCTCTTGGAGCAGAGAAAACTCTCCACATCAAAAGGAGAATGCCTTAGGAAGAAATAAACAGAGTTCTGAAAAGACATGCCTCCGAAATGTCAACTCCTTCTGTGGCGAAAGCAAATGACTCCGGGGTCGAAGCAGAGCTGTCAATAACAGAGGCTCTAAGGGGTAGAGATGGCTCAGACAACCTCAGAGTAGATGCCGATGCTACGGCTCTGAGAGCCATCCAGCTCCAAGCAGAAGATACAATGAACTTTGGGTCTGATGTGGCTGGATAAATGATTCTCAGTTCCAACTGCTACAAAACTAAAGGTCATATCACAGAAGACAAAACACACAGAGTAATAATAATTAAAGGTCTCTGAACCCAAAAGGGTAGGAGCTGGGAGAACCCTATTTGAATTTCTGTTGACAGAAATTTTTCATCATCCTATCCACATCTGCTTCAGTCAAACTTCTGCGGGGTCGAGAGAAGGAAGCAAATCAGTGAGGTCCTGGAGTGGCAACATCTTTCCAGGAAAGGAAATGTGAGCTGAGAGGATATCAGTGCCACAGTGTGAGGAGACAGGATCCGAGGAGAACTATCTTCGTGTTTCTTCAGATCCGATGGTTTTGTATCGGACGTTTTAGACTTTGGATCCAAAGAAATTGGATCAGAGAGTTTGGACTTCAGATCAGATAAGATCGGATCGGACGATTTAGATATTTTAGTAGGTGGCTCTGAGCTCAGAGCAGAAGAGCCTGATGCTTTTTAGTGTCCTTTTTTATCTCCTTTCTTGGAGGTTTGAGCCCAAGATGCTGTATCAGAGGATTACAATGGCATTAATCCTCAAGATTAATTTGTTTTCAAATCAATAAGGGCCCTTGCGTTAAAACTCTTGTACAATCTCATGAAGAGTTTAAATGGGCTGGACCTAAGCAACAGACACAACTTGTGTGCACCAGACAAAGATTATGGTCACAGGCATTACATTTTTAAAACCCAAAGGTTTGTCAGACATCAAAGATGAAGAAAAAGAGGTAAAATGAGACTTTTTTTTAACTTTATATTAGTTAAAAATATTAATTGAAAATAAATACCAACAAAGGTAGGTTAAAGAAACTACCTGAAAGTTAGAGAAAAAAATAAGGAAAGGAATGCCAAGAACAGTATTTAGGGGTAACACACTAAAAAGTATAATGAAGGCAACAGAGGATTAAGTTAAAGAAATAAGGTTATAATAAGAATATAAATAGCTATAAAAAGGCAAAACATTACTATTACTCATGAACATGCGAAAGCAAACAGCGACCACCGTCTAACGCGAAAGCAGCAAAAGAGATCTGAGGTATGGTAAGGGACTAGTGCATTGGAGGGAGAGAGGAGCTCAATTTAATTTTTGTTCCTAAAAGCTGTAAAAAGAGTCGGAAACCGGATGAATGCAATGGCTGAAAAATGATGAATGACATCATCATCATCGTTGTTACCATTACACATTCGTACTGGCCATGCTTGCTTTAATTAATTACTACTGCTTACTGCTGCTCAACTGCTTTTCAAACTCAAACATCTTATAATGTACACAATTTTAGCAATTACTTCCTCATTCAAAACTTTGCTTTTCTACATTATATATTTTACTCTAACAAGACACTTCATTTATCAAAAGTCAAACTTTAGTTGCTAGCTTCTTGCCTGAGCCCCACAAAAGCTTTTAACTCAGTGCACCAAATATAAGCAACAGATCAAACATACTGGAAGAAACCATTTATTAATTTCATCTTGCCTCTAGTGAAAAAAGTAAGGTTCTAGTGTTCATGATAAGGCAATGAGCAAGGATCTGCAGTAGTCATCTGCAAATGGAAGGGACTCAACCCTTCCCTGGCCAACTTAAGTATACATTTCAAAAAGGACTTTCACTGTTCCAAAGTCTGTCTACAACCTCTGAAGTAGACAAGACCTTTTCTTTTCTATTGTGAATTAGCTAGATTATCTATGCTAAGATGCACTATGTGAATGGTAAGTCAAGAAACAATCTTATTCAAAGGAAGTGCAACACACACCTGTCATTCATTTATGTTAACTACTAAAAATGACTAAATGTTCAAATACAAAAGAATGTAACCATTACCACCCCAAAAAAGTAAGGTATTACCTGACTTTCCTCTGCCTTCAACAGCACTATCTTCCATTTCTTCTACACTTGCTCCAGCCACTGAGGATGCAGGTCATTAGAGATCAGGCAAACCATGACTTCACAGCACAAATGTTCCTGCTGAACCATGCTTCTTCACCACTAACAGGAAAACAACACCCTTAGTTTGCTCCAACACCAATCACAAATGATTATCAACACAGATTAACAGAGGCATGACCAACTGGACCTAAAAATGTTGGTACCTTTACACCAGTATGGCAAACAATATGCAATCTTAGGAGTGATATAAGTGAATTTTCACAAAGTACAAGGAAAAAAATATTTAATCCAAATATGTAAAGTGGAAAAGTTATGCCAACAGCACTTGGAGGGGGACTTGAACTAAAAATATAACCAATCAAATTAATGAACATTTTGCTTAGCTCATGCCTAACTACAATTCAAATAAAGAGGGAATGTATAGTAGTGCACATTATAAATCTAAACAATGACTAGACTACAAAGATACTTCTGTCACCTTTCTTTTCTCTTTTGTTTCGTGACACTTCAGGATCCTACCTTGTCTCTAGTTTCCATAATTTTCGAGTTCTGATACCAATACACCTTTCTAGGTCACAAGTTCCTTATATCAACAAGATTCAAGATCAGTGCTCAAAACCATTCATAGCTACAACTGGCAGTAATGCTGAATTCATTTTTCATCACTCCCAACTGTCCTTGTGAAATGGGTTCTTAGTTTCTGGAGACATTTTTCTTAGACATCCTCTTGTATATTTATAAATAGTTTCATAATTCAGTTGTCCATTTACTCTCTCCTTTACTTGGTGGTGGTTATACTCAAACTTTCTGATATACACCACCACAACAAAACAATATGCCTAAGATGCAGTCCTTCCAACTGTCAAACAGCAGCAAGTTTAACAATGTCATTGTAAGGGATATGCACTTGCACACACCAGACATTTCCACATACTTCCTAACTGCTGGGTGTATTAACATACCATCTTAAAGACTGCTGTTTGGATTACCCCCTGTGGAAATTTATATTCAACAATTGATAGTCATCAATTTATTACAAATATGGCTAAGAATTTTAAAACCAAAGGCATAAACTGCTACAATGAAACAGACAGCATACAACAGTCTAGTTTTCAAGCGTTTTGAGGTCTTCATTCTTTTTCTATATTCTCTCAAATCATTTGCATGCCTGCAGAGTTTGTCATTTACAGAAATATAAAAAGGCATTATTTCTTTCAACATAAATTTTCCAATTGTATAAAACATACGCACACCATTACCTGTGGCATAATGGCTCAATACTATGATTTCTGCCTCACAGCTACGATGCCTGTGTTAATTCCTCATCTCTCATCACTGTCTGCACAAAATCTGCATGTTCTTTCAAAATCTAGATGAAAATCAATTCCGGCTACTCAAGATTTCCTCTCAAGTCCCCAACTCATTCTGGTTGACTGGCTATTCTAATCTTTTACCTTGAATTACAATGGCCCCTGCTCCTGTACCCCAGAACTTTGAAGAAACAGTACAGGGACTGGTTAATTTACCAGGTTAACAAATTAAACTTCACACATTGTCAGAACAACGAGGATACTGACCAATACTACGTTTGAGTGACTGCAAGATCAGAAGGAATGCATCATCTGTGTTATTGTGACACATCCGAAGGTAAGAAAATTAAAGAACTTAGCAAATGTTCCTAATACTACAGAATACAGAGAGAGGGAAAAAAGAAGAACAAAACAGATCAAGGTAATTCTGGAGATGCAGTTGTGGTTCAGAAGTAAGGATAGGCACGCTACAGCTGCTGTTCCAAAACTATGTAAAAGTACAGCTGCGATAGGGTACTCCACTGAAATGCTTCACTAGCAGGATCTTTGCGCATTGCTGTTACAAGATGAATGTAATCACAAGCAGAAACACAAGGCTGGACAGAATCTGGAAAATGTCATGAGTTCGACAGAGCAACTTATCAGAATGAATTTCCGTTACAAGTGGTGGCAGCTATTGCTTACAACAGTGAAAGACTTTAGGGGTAATGAGGTCCGTTTATTCCTAGGGTTGAGCAACTTCTTGAGTTAGTATATACAGACTCATGAAAGTGTGTGTGTGTGTGTGTGTGTGTGTGTGTGTGTGTGTGTTGAGACTGAAGAATGAGGGCTAAGATCCACACCACTTCCCCCCAATTTTTGTGCGAAGGTACAAGCCTTAAATCCACACCACTGACAACAAATAGTATACAAAGAGAGATTGACCTTAACAGCACATGGTAAATTAGCAATGGTATCTCCAGTAACAGGCAAAACCTGTTATATCCAAATAAGTTATACACCGATTTCCACACTCCAAGCAAACATTGGTCTTAACACTGGACATCTGACCATGCAGTATAAAGGAAAAGAAAGTTTCTTTAACATGATACTTATCTTGATTCCAATTCAAAACTCTAGCTTCAGACCATTCAGTGACGCAATGGATCGGTATAGGGCTCCAATGGCAAAGGGAAAAAAAAATGAGAAAATGGTGCTGGCTGGCAACCCTTTTAACATAATGTCGGAGGGCAAGGCATCCGCCAGCCAGTCCATGAGAAGGAGTGAAAAAAATTCTAGTATTCAGGTCGGCCAAGGGCTTCCAGAGCAGGAAGTCCGAAAGAGCTATTACTACAACACAAACATCATGAATATCAGCTGGTGCTGGGGTTGGCTTCTTTACTCTCTCAAGAACTAGTCTTTTCTTAGATCATCAGTGCTGTCTACAGTGGTCATGTTTGGTCATTTTCCTATAAAGGGGTCAAGCTTCTGAAAGCTTATTTATGGATCTTCCATGGATGTGTAGAGGGGCAAAAAGATTATCTTAATCCAAAGTAGTACTCAGTAGTACTCAGAAGTATGTGCTTTTCCCAATATGTGGCCAAACAACTATATGCCTATGTACAGGAGTCCATTTGGCTAGATCCTTACAGCAAGCTTAAAAATCTATCATATCGACATTTAGAAGCAAGGTTGTCAACCTAAGCTGCAATGTGCGAATCTGGCCTCCTTACCTATATACAATCAGCTCGAATCTTCTAAGCCAAGACCATTTCCCTTTTCAAATATTCTACCTTCGACTGGATTACACAAATTTACATTACCGCCCCTTGCCTTTACGGTAGCAGAGGTGTGCACCTTCCTTTCAAACCTATCCTTACCCTGTTCCTTACTATCACTGGAGGCTATTAAAGACAATTTTCTTAAACCCACCGCAAAAAAACAGCACCAGAATCACACATTCTAAAGACTTGAACCTTGCCTGTGACATAAATAGGACCTGCTGGAGAGACAGGCATGTATCCCAGAGACAACTACATCTCTGGAACAGGCTCCCCATCCAGATGAAGCAGAATTCCTCCCTAACACAACAAGTGCAACTTGGACAAATGGATGGGGAACAGGAAATTCATCCCTGGTTTGGCACCTAGATTTCTAATGGACATAGGACGCCTGCAAATGGTTCATCTCCCAAGCCCTTGTATACACTTATCAAGGGTACTTACCACAGATTTGGGATGCATGGCTAAGCTTAAAAAGGCCCTTTGGTCATTAGCCTAGTAAACACCCACGAACCTATGAACCAGACAATCCCATGTTGACTTGCATAGCCCTTCTTTTGGCTTTTCCCGGTTAGGGGACGCCACAGCAGACCACCTGTCTGCTCATGATTGGCAGTACAGTTTTACAGTGTCGAGTTGCCAGCCCGGCACCCAACCTTCCACGGAAGGCACACACATGCACACATTCACATCTAGGGCCAATTTACAATGTCCAATCCACCTACAGCACATCTGTGGGATGTGGGAGGAAACCGGAGCACCCAGAAGAAACACATGCAACCACAGGGAGGACATGCAGACTCCACACAGAAGGCACTACAGCAGAGGATCGAACCGGAGAACATCTTGCTATGAGGTGACAACGCTAACCACTGCACCAACGTGGCCGCCCAATCAAGGTGATGGCCCTACAGCCCACATATTCCTAGCCAGGGTGAGAGCTAATCAGCCCATTTTTCCCATTTTCCCCTTCAGAAGCTGGCAGGCTTTTATTTTCATGAAGGCTCCTCCCTCCCTGCTGTGGCCACATGACATATCGCACACCTGTGAACACTTTCCTGACTTGAGTGTGTAATACAAGAAACACCAATTCAATAGCTACTTGTTTGTAAGGCAAGACACACCAACCCAATAGCTGCCACCAGCAATACTCAATACTACTACTAGCCTCAGTGGTGTAGCAGATCACACCCCTTCCCAGATGGGGAGAGCCAGCACTGGCCACTCACAACCACTGCCCCTTCCAGTAAAAATTTTTGAACCTCTTGCATTGCTTCCAATGAAATTATTACAAGGTCAGACCAAGAATCCAGCTGAATTTATGTAGGATCTTAGGAGCCAGGGTCTGGATAGAAAAATTACAGGGATATGCTCCTTTTTGCATTTTTCCCCCTTTGTGCCTCCCAACTAACAAGCACCCACACATTAGCCCTGAGCCCCCGCTCCATACTGGGTATTCTTAGCACAAGGGTGGGAGTGGACAGAAGGGCTGCCATACAGATTACCATGGAAGCAGACTGTACTTTTGCCTGCATCTACCAACAGCAGGCTAAGAGCTTTTTTTTTTGTAACCAGACATGTATTTGTAAGGTTTGCAGATGATGTGGCATTATAGGCAGACTGAGCAAAAACTTCAATTTTGCATTCCATTCTTCTGTCCTTTGCTGAAGGCATATAGGATGAAACTAAAGTACATATAAGACTGTGGTAATGGCAGCAAATTGGGGAAATCAGACGAATCTGAGAACTGAGACAGAAGGAAAGATAGAACAGGTTAATAGTTTCAAGAATCTGGGAGGGGTGATTGAGGAGAAGGAAGTCTGAATGAAGAGGTCAAAGCTGGAATCAGAGGGGTTGCAGCCAAATGGCACAGAGTGTCAAGTGTAGTGTATGACAGAACAATGCCAAAGGAGCTGAAAGGTAAGGTGTACAAAAACAGTGTTGTGACCAGTACTACTGTATGGTACAGAAAACTGGGCAGTAAAAGCAGAGCAGATGAGGAAGCTAGACATGATGGAAATGAAGTACCCGAGTCAGGTAGTAGGATGCTCATTGTGGGACAGACAAAGAAACAAGGAGAAAAGAGCCGAAGCCAAAGTAGCTCCAATTGCAGAAAAGATCAAAGGGAACTGATTACGGTGACTCTGGCACATGCAGAAAAGCAGAACACAATCTGGTGAAGATGATTTGGGACAGACAGGAAGAAGTGTAAACAAGGATGGCCAGCAAAGAGGTGGGTGGGTGGATTGGGTGAGAGATCTGCAACAGTTGGGCATGAGCGCTTGAAGAAGGCGGGAGCATAGCAATGAATGAGAGAGATAGTGACTTAAAAATACCCCAACCTCATGTAGAAAACTGTGCAGAGGGTTGATGAGGATGTTTGTGTAATATTCTGTATCCCAGTGTTTGAACCTCAGGCATCTGAAGGGTGAGTGGCATGTCTGTACAAAAAAAGAACTAACTAAATATCAATGGCCTTCTGGAAGAAGAAAGGAATCTCCTGATGGACAGACAGTGGATGACAAACATTTGCAGACATCTGGTAGTCGGCATCCTTCTGTGGTGCATTACCAATCACAGAAGTGAAATTACAATTTGATGCATGGCCAACCTATCTGGAGACTACAATCACTTTAGCTACTGCTTTCATCACAACCAGTCCTACGACTGAGAGAAACCCCAACCAAACCTTTCTATACAGAGGGCAGGAGAATTACAGCCTTGACAGCAAAGTATAACTCGGGCTTCAGTGTGTCTTGTCTGGGTTAGTATAGCCTCAAGTACTTCCCTCAAGTACTTCTATCATTTTCTTAAATCAAAACATCCTTGGTGATCTTGCAGCACTTCATAAGGAAAGAAGTCACCTTTAGTTGCTCCATTCTTAATGTAAACGAACAGTGGTCTTCTCTTCTCACTGCGTGCTTAAAGCATATTTAACATTCAAATTAAGTTGTACAGTTGCAGTTCATGCCAGGTAAGAATACTGCTCAGTGAAAAGTTGTGCAAGTATCTGAGATTTCAAGGGCGATAAGCAAATCAGATAGATGCAAAGATGGATACCATCAGTGCAGAGGATGAAGTGAACAGGTGGCATTAAAGTTACCAAAGATGAACAGTAAACTATCAACATTTATGACTAAAATGGATGCAAGTGATGCTAATCTAGGGATCACCTACTATACACCGAACGTTCATTATACTGACAAAAAGGAATGCACGACCGGTACACAGACAGTACATTACGTCGACACCACACATTGCCGACAGTAACGAGAGTCACCTTGTGTAGCTGTATCTCTTCCACATCCAAACATATCGCTTAATAATGGCAGAATCAACGCTAGAAGGACCAGGAGAAGTTGGGAATTGTTACCCTGTTGTGAACTCGCAAAGAGGGAAGGAAATGTTACAAAATGAAGGGTACCCATACAATCTAGAGCATACAAGACGGAACAGGCATTATTGGGGATTAAGGAAAAGCCAAGTACACGCTGCAGGGGTACAGCAGTAACCTTGAAGAGCACATATGGGGAAGAATTACTGAAAACAGTTACACATGACCACAGTGCTGATCCGAGTGAGACTGAATGATATATACTCACAAATGAGATACAGGTACGTGCCCAATACAGCAGAGATATGCCATGCTCTATTGTGGAAGATGCATTAGCATCCACATCCATGTCTGCCATCCATAATATACCAAAAAGGAAGGCCCTTTGTATATATATATATAAAAAAAAAAAATATAGGTAGGGTTAGCAGAAAACGTACTTTAACACCAGGCAGACGTGAAATCACATTAATGAACACTGATGGTAATATGTACAATCTGAAAGAAGGGTGCTTCATTAGTAAGCGCATTGCTGATAACACAGCTGACTCTACAGTGTTTGCATTTAGCACTGTTAGTAACCTGTATGATCTCAGCCGAGCAACCATTTGGAAGCTGGACATCACTTTTCTTTCAAAAAAGGTGCGAGATGCAGGCAGCTTTATAGCATACATGGTCTTTTAAAGACTGGACGTTATAGTAAAGTTGTACCCCTACTCTATGCTCTCATGAGTAAAAAAACATTAAAATGTTATAATTACCTTTGGCACGCTCTGTTTGGACTATTGCCAGAAAATAGCTTTGAATGTCAAGTTAAATACATTGTGTGATTTCGAGATATCAGCCTTAAGGAGCGTGAGCTTAAATTTCTCTGATGTGCAGTCCAAAGGGTGTTTATTTCACTTTGGACAGAATATTTGGAGAAAAATGCAAGCTTTGGGCCTTGCCTCTACATACAACAGTAATATGACGTTTCAACTGTCAATTAAATCACTAGTTGTGCTAGCGTTTCTACAATAGGAGGAAGTGATTGACATTTGAATTAGTGAAAACTACTATCCCTAATGAAGGACATGAGCTTGTGAAATATTTCCCCGAGTACTAGATGTATGGGAAACTGAGGAAATTTTTATTACTAGAAATAACACGTCTATGAGATTTCCTCCACTTTTTCCTGTAAAGTTTTGGAACATAGCTGAACTAAATGATTTGTTTTTGCCACGAACACAAAACTCGGTGGAAGCGTGGCACCACAGATTAGAGTGTTTACTAGGTAGTTGAGCTACGGACCTGGATGTCATAATGCATGCTTTGACTAGGGAACAGGATCGTAACGATGAATTAAGTGCGAGAATGTCAACTGGTGTTCCTCCATCTCCTAAAAAGCGGAGGGTTGTACATAGGCATAATCAGTTTCAACAAGTAATTGACAACAGAGTAGAGTACTCTCCACTAGAGTTTGTGCAGAGTATAGCTCGTTCATTAAAGATGTAGGATGAAAAGCTGGCTGTTGCACTTTGTTTGGACTATGCGTTATATTGGAAATGTAGGATGGAAAACTGGCCGTTTTTGTTTGGACTATACTTCATATTTTGTTTAAAGATGAAAAGGACTTGAAAATGCACATATTATGCATCTGTTAACATATTTGTCGGGGAATGACACGTCTGTGAATTGTGGTTCGGTGTTTTGCACGGTCGGTGATTAGGAATGTCTGTGGAGTCGGCGTGGGTTCTGTTTTGTCGGTGTATTGAACGTCCAGTGTATAGTAGGTGATCCTAATCTAGATATCAGACACCATTTTGTAGCAACAGACGAGCAAGGTAATGAAGGAGCAGGTTAATAAATACCAGAGTGAAGTAAGATGGACAGAGTTTTTCTTCATCAATAGTTTCTTGTCCGAATCTAAAAATAACCACCAGACATTTCGAGGCCATGCAGGTCTGCAGATTAATGGGCTTAAAATTAATGTACCCTTCCGTTACAAAGGATGGTGTTAACTTTGTCTCCCTGAAAGCATCGTTATTTTCTTTTAGAGACAAAAGAATGAAAAGGGACTCCAACGTGCAACTTTAAATATGGTGACACACAAAATGAATGGACAAACTACTAGAGTATATTTTGAATTAATCTTAACTGAGGCTTCATCTGACTTCAATTAATCTTCAAATCTTTTGACGTATGATTATGACTAAAGCTAAACTGTTGTGATTTCTAGTGTAATTCTGCCTTCTTTTAAATATGGAAACTGTATTTTGTGAGATGTGACAGAAAAGGCCATTTTCCCTTTACATAGAAGTAGATGAATCTGTGACGTGCACAAGTCAAAATAACTTTTTTTTTTTACTTCACACATTAGAAGAAAAAAATGTTACGGTTGCATAATAGAAGTCTTACGTCTAGCTTAAATCACCTCTGCATTGCTAAGGTGCTATACAATTTGTTTTAAATGTATTACTAGGAACATGGAAAGTGTGTGCAATTAGCCATTTCATCTGTTGCAGTGATTTTTTTTTTTTTTTCCAGAAATGAGCGTTCCTGCACCAAGAAGGCTTCTGTGATTGCAAAATATACAAAATAATTATGTTTGCCTAAAGGGGTCTTCCCTTTAAATGTGTGAAATTTATAAGTGGTAAGGAAACAGTAGAGTTACTGTTTGTACAGCATGTTGGGGGTTACTGATGATTAAAAAAAAAAAAAAAAAAAAAAAAAAAATACAGCTCATATTTCAAATTAATACAAATAAATTAAGAGTGAAATGCTATTGTGAAAATGTATGAATGAAAATTGGAAGGGGACTTTAAAATCTTTTCGATGTAGGGTTTCTCATTATATTGGGAAAGATCACCACTGAGCTATGATGACATTCAGGAATGTTCTAAACTGGAAATGTGCGACAGTATTGCCCAATAAATACATTTTAAAGAGGCATCAAGTTGATTACGCTGAATGAAACCCACTCACAGCAGAAAAAAGGTCCTTTTTTGACATTAGGCTCTGGGTTTTGCAACAGTGTGGGCTACTGGACTGCATTTTCCTGGGAAACCCCCCCTTGAATGGTGGGGTCAAAGAGCGCACAATTAGACGGTGCTGTACAATTTCTGATACCAGCATAACTAGACTATTGCATTTAGTGCTGAAGTCCTTGATCTATCCTACTCAGAGCATCTTCCTATCTATTCTCCATGGCTGGTTTTGTCACCTTGGAGAATCTCCATAGTCTAAAACGAACCTCTCCTGGAATAATTTTCTACTTCAAGAATAAACGAGAAGTTTGACTTGGCAGATAAGAAATCAACACATGCTTTTTAACAGAAATTCTCGTATCTACTGTTTCTGGGCTTTGGAAAGGGTCTCATCCCTCATCACCTGAGGGACTACATAATTTTATTTTTCTGGACCCGGATTATTGACACCCAGTTCATATGCTAATACTCAACCATGGACTCCTTCCACTGTTTTAGCACATTAAAGGGGCACATAATATAGTTACTTGGGGCACCTCTTTCCCACTTGTTTTATTACATAAATTTCCCTTGTTAAAACATCTCAGGAAGCTTGCACAAGTCTTGCCACATGGCTAGAAAATTGTTTCAACTAGAGAGGATTTGCTCCCTGAAATGAAATTCTACTAAATGGGTTCTCTGGTTATAAACTCCTTGTTGGCTTTGCTGGGCCTTCTCCATATGTTCGACAAGTACAGGATTATATTGTTCGCAATGATTCTTGCACACTGTCACAGAGTTCTATGAAAGTCCTAAACAGAACTTCTTCTGATTCCCAAGCTTCTTTGACATAGCCAATAGCCCCTCCATACAAAAATTCAAAAGGGCTAAAAAGCACACGGAAGCTTGGGAAACCTCCCAAGATCATAAGCTAAGACAACCCCAAATTCTTCCTCTCAGTTTCTATCAAGATTGCAAGGTTCTGTTACACCTTTGTGACTGGTATACAGAGGTTCTTAATCCATTTTACTTGAGAAACATGGCACAACTGTCATTATTCTAGACACAAATTAGGTCCCTTTGTCTGTTACTGTGGGAATTCCACCCTTGAGGACAGAACAGCCAGCTCCCTAACTTTACAGAGTTGGCCATTCATAAGGGAATAGTATCTAGGAACACACAGTAGTCATATTGTATACTGGTATCCACCACTGACCTTAATTTTGTTTTAGAGAAAAAAACTTGCTCCACCTGAACCAGCTAATCTGGCCAAATTGAGGTTCTTAACATGGAAAATAGTTTTACTGGATTGTTCTGACCTCTGCAAGAAGGGCATCCAAGTTGCAAGCCCTTATGGTGAGTCGACCCCGCCTCATTTTCCACAAAGACAGGGTATCTGAGAACTAATCCTCCTTTTATGCCTAAAATGGTATCGAGTTAAACTTTAAGCCAAACTATCCACCTCTCCGTTTTCTTTCCTGAACATAAAAATGAGGTTGAATGGATGAGTCATAGCTTGGATGTCCCCAGACAACTCTAGTACTTCACAAAACTAAATCCTTCTGATCTTCGGATCAATTGTTAATTTCTTGTGAAGGCAAGAATGAGGGGATAACCTGTGCCAAAACAAGCTACTTGCAAATGGTTGCCTAAGGCGATAGTCTTGTTATACTCACCATGACAAATCTATTCCAGGCTGGGTCAAGGCCCACTCTACAAGGACCTTGACTTCTTCTATGGCGTTTTGGAAAGGGTTGGATTCTTGACGTACTCTAGAAGCTGCTACTGGGTCCTCTGTATATATGTTTACAAAGCACTATAAAAGCTTGATTCCTTCTCTATGACTAGATAATACTTTGCTAGGATCATTCTCCAGGGGATCCTGGATCGTTCTTCCACCTCCCAAATAGAGATAGCTAGGATAATCTACCCACACAGAAGAGGCTACTGCAGCAGTGATCAATAACATGGAACACACTACAGCTGTGTAAACTGAAATTACCGTAACAGTAGATGTTGGAATGATCACTACTGCACTAGCAACTCCCACCTATAGCACTTGTTTTTTGATGTGTGCTTTTAATGCCAGGTTATAGACATGGTTACTCCTAGCCTTGTTCTTTCGGGGATCATCGCTCTGCTGGCAGGAAAGCTCTGAAGGGCTGTGCTCAAACTTGTCTTTTAGTCAGCTCAGCTCAAGCTGCTTGACACTTTCTGGTGTGTGGAAGGTACTCTGAAGCTTTAAAATCTGGACTGGTCTATCCTTGCAGAACAGAATCCATTACAATAACAATAATAGTAACAATAAAAATAATACATTAAAATACCAAATGCACAAAGTCCATATCATTCCTCTTAAAGTGGACCTCAATTAAGGGTATGGACACCAAAGGATTTTTAAACCCAGAATGAGGAGCCATCCCTACATTCTGGATAGCTTGTGCAGAAGTTCTTCATTTCTTTTATAATTCTGGACCAATAAAAGTGGGCTAGTATCCAGGCTTCAGTCTTTAACCATTTCCAAGTGGCCACTCGAAACATAGCTGTGTAACATTTTCATTACCATGGTCCTAAATTCGCTTCAGTACCAGCGACTAGCAAAGTGGTCACACAAGTGCATCTGTCTGCTGACAAAACAGTGTCAGGGCTTTCAAAATATGACTGTAATGAAAGTACGTCTGAAACACAAACATCGCACAGCATGACAGGTAATAAATGGAGGACTGCATGACGACAAATACAGTTTGGCATGTATAAGCAAGTGTGATATCTGCAATTGCTAAATACTGTCACAGATCATTTGCTTATGTCTGCCATCTGCAACTACTGAACACTATAAATGTTTATTGTAAGTACGGCATGCAAAACTAATGAATTCTCCTGATATATATATATATATATATATATATATATATATATATATATATATACACATACATACAGCTACAAATCCTACAACAGCATGCAGCCATGGCTTCAGCTAAGAATATTACATGTTGTGTGTGTCTGCTTGTCCTATGGTCGGAACAGTAGTGGCAGGCTGGCAATGAGAATGCATTGTGGCAATGAAAACGCACTGTGGAAAGTCTATGTGCTGTATATACACATTTGCGCAAGATAGGCACACAGTGAAGTTCATACAATTTGTGCAAGCTGCTACCCAGGAAGGCTTTTACAGACAACCACACATGGATGTGTTCCACAGACAGATTAAGTCTACTCAACAAAAACTACTGCCAAAACAAAATGGGGGGGGGGTCACACTGCCAAATGTTGTGCTACTGCAGACCAATGAAAGTGTGAGCATGATATCCACTGACCACTGCTGACATTTTTGTACACAGTCTCCCCTAGTCCTGTATAGCAGTTATACACTGCACACAATTCTCAGGCTATAGATGGGACATCCTACACCTTACCGGTATTTAACGGGACACTTTTGTGTGAAGTCATCTCAAGTACTCTGCCAACAAGACACTACTATTCTGGTGCACATCCCCTTTACCAGGTACTACTCAAAACTGTGCAGTAACACACAGAAACAGCTGCACTCCTCTGGTTAAGCACACTGTCCAAGAGAGATCTATACCACATGTATACATATCTGCTGTGTAAACAGAACAAATGGTGTACATAGACTATACTACTATGTCATACAAAGTGGCTCTAGCTAAAATGATTACCACTAAACAAAAAACTAAGAATATGGACTACACTCTCCAACCATTCTACTTAAATGGAAGATGGAACTACTATGGGAAGTATTGTTTTTAGTGCTTTTGCTGTCAGGCTTGGCTGTGACTCCTTGCATCCCCAATCTCTACGAATACTAACTCTGACATCACACCAACCTGGGAAATATATTTTTCTTCTACTCAAACATAGTGTAGGTTTAGAAACCTGAGGGTGGGGGAGTGAAGTGTTTGTGTGTGTGGTGAGGGGTGCACAGAGGACAAGCCACCCCCCCCCTGTAAAAATATAAGCACCAGAATTGAAAGTTTACCTACCATACTGCAACAGTTCACAGAACTGCAGCAAGCTAATCATCAGCACATTTTGGGCAGCAAGCTAATCATCAGCACATTTTGGGCAGTACACACAAAACACTGGGAGGCTACAGTAAACCCCCAAAAAATCTTTGTAGGAGCATACATCTAACATATAACTTCACAAATTAAGTTCAGATGCACCACAGAAAACTTACACACACTGCTTACAATGGACCACACTTGTATACAACCAGCATTCTGTGTTGATGCAGGCTGGTAATATGACAAACTTGGAACAGTAACACAGATGCAGACATGTGGGTTCGTCCCACATACAAACATGGTTATAATAAATACACTACTATAAATTTATGTCAGAATGCATACACAGGATTATGTAGGTACAGCCAGAAATGCACTGTGCCACCAAGTCATGGAGAAATTAAACAAAAGTTTAAACCTTTACTAGCAGCCACAGAAACTAGATGTGTCAAGATGCTTGCTGTTCAGTGCCATACAGCCCTCAGTCCGGTAAAATGCTTGTAAGCAAAACAGCAGTATTAGACAAAGCACACTAATACTGCAGGTGGCAATGCATGGGTTACCAAAACACAACTGCCAGTCTCAGCATCTGCAAACCAAACAGCAAAAACATTTGTGTATGCCTGTTTTACACATACTGTTGGGAAGAAATTTAGGCTCTCCAAGCAATGCTGATGCCACCTTAGTTACCAGACAGGCAAGTGATGCTTCATAAAGACATATTTCATAGGAAGTACATTTGTACGGCGTGAATATGCTACTGGCTACAAACTGACACTGTATGCAAAGGCATGCACGCATTTCTCCGATATTGTGTCACAAGTAGGAGGTGCCAGACAGACAAAAAAAAAAAATTCCTTGCATGTGCAGCTGTTTATCAAGAAATGGCACGTTATGGTCAAAGAATGCCTAGGTAATGTAAACAGGCACAATGCTAGAAGAATCAGCCACAGTGCACATTACGTCCACAAGCTGATGCATCTCAGTGCCTCACCAATGAGTTGACGATAACCAAACACGTACAGACTAAGATCAAATAAATGCGCATTATTTAAATACAAGGAGAAAATGTCTAGTTGGTCCAAGGTTGCAGCAAGACAGAATTCCTTCACCGTTGTCAACATTACGCTGCGATGGCTATAAACATCTCAACAAGAAAATGGAACGACTGTATGGGTCTTACAGACTGCCATCACATCAAAACAGTTTTTTTATTTAAAATACACAGTAACAACATACCTGATTAGGTCATCTATTGAAACAATGTGCATATGTCACTGTTCATGCCGCCACTACAGCAAACTTGCAATGCTATGTATGGATCAGCATTACAGCCACCCATTAATGCTGTTCATAGATGGCATAACACACAGCACCCAATTCTAGCTGTACATTCCCAGATACAGCCCAAGACTCTGTAGTAGGTAACTGTTACCAATGGTGCTGCCCTGCTGTGCAATTAACTGTACTTTTAAAACAGAAGCACACTTTTTTCTGTCAGTTTAAAAGTTTTTTTTAAAATAACCAAAACCATTTTTTTCTCTGGGTAAATTGTATTTACTGAACTACCAAAAAAAATAAACTTATTTAACTGCCATTGCGCTGCTTTCAGATCATGGGCAAGAAGAATTTACTGTGGAACAAACTTAGCTGCGGGCTGCACTAAGCAGCACACTGGTGACATCTAAACAAACACAAATGGGATATTTACTTATTTATCTGACATTTGTTTGCTGGGAAAGTCCAGCTGGTCCAGAAAGAACCCATTTTCAGTGGAGGCACGGGAAAAAAAAAAACTCCACTAAGAGACAGGATTATAAATAAATAGTAACTTTCAAATTAGCACTGTAGTAAATTAGAAGTTATGTACTCACCATAACGTTCCATCTGAGTAGGTGTATTCATTTGTCTGCAACCTGTGGGTTATGGATCCGATATCGGATCCGAACCGGCATGGTTTACCAGCTATGGATCCAAGCTCTCAGCTCCTCCCCTCACCCATAATGCCCTGCTCTACCCTCATGACCTCAGATCGAGTTTGCCAACAGCAAGAACACCCTGAAAGGGTAACACATAATATGCAGGAAACTGAAAGGCCAGGGGGATAGGAGGGCGGGATGGTTGCAGACAAATGAATACACCTACGCAGATGGAACGTTATGGTGAGTACATAACTTCTAAATCTGAAGTAGGAGATTAATTTGTCTGCAACCTGTGGGACAGAGTCCCCAGCTACCTGAATCTTGGGCGGCCATCATGGAAGGATATTCCGGAGCACCGCGGAGCCAAATGATGCTCTACCCCTAGATGCAAGATACAACTTATAGTGGGAAATAAAAGTATGAGATGAAGCCCACGTGGCTGCTGCACAAATATCATCTAGAGGAATCCTAGCCTTAAAGGCTGCCGAGGTAGATACTGACCGGGTTGAATGGGCGTGTACACCCTCCGGTGCGGGCCTTCCTGAAGCTTGATAAGCCAATAAGATACACTGTGAAATCCAGCGAGACAGAGAAACTTTAGAAATTGGCTTGCCCAAATTAAATTTAGCAAAGGAAATAAACAACTGGTCGGATTGCCTATGACCAGCCGTTCTGTTTAGATAAAATCTAAGTTGCCTGTGAACATCTAAGGAGTGAAGCTTGTATTCACCTTTGTTTTCATATTTAGGAAAGAAAACAGGGAGGTTAATGGATTGATTAATGTTTGCTTCAGAAGCTACTTTAGGAAGAAAGGACGGGTTGGTCCTGAGGTAAACACGGTCCGGATGAAATACCAAGTAAGGAGGTTTAGCTGATAATGCTTGGAGCTCGAAACTCTCTTGGCCGATGTAATGGCTACTAAAAAGCTGTCTTGAAAGACAAGACTTTGAGATCCACCGTAGCCGCTGGTTCGAAGGGGGGGGCGGTCAAGGCCTGGAGAACTAAGGAGAGGTCCCAAGGAGGAACCGCTTGTTTTACAGGGGGCCTGAGAAGGAAGGTACCTTTAAGGAAAATTTTACACAACTTGGCTGACATAAGTGGACTAGAGTCATGACCAATGTGATAATGAGAAATTGCCGCCAGTTGTACTTTGACTGTGGAACTGCTGGCACCATCGTTAAAAAGAGAGGTTAGAAAGTCAAGCACTAAAGGGAGAGGAACCGTGAAGGGATTCAGGCCTTGCCGCTCCGCCCACAAACCTACACTTTCACACAAATAACCAAGAAAAAATCTAAATTTTGCAATTTAAATACTGAAAACTAGCACTTAGCTTGAGAAACAATCCGGTCACCATGCGCGGCAAACGAGATCTGAGGTCATGAGGGTAGAGCAGGGCATTATGGGTGAGGGGAGGAGCTGAGAGCTTGGATCCATAGCTGGTAAACCATGCCGGTTCGGATCCGATATCGGATCCATAACCCACAGGTTGCAGACAAATGAATCTCCTACTTCAGATCAGTAGAAACATTCCAAGTAACAGTAGCACAAAATATAACCTTCAATCACAAATATAAAAGTGTACTCTTCATATAAAATATACAGGCTTAACAGTTACCTATCAAAACATCTACTCTTCATAACATCTAAACTCAAAACATCAAGACCATAACATCTAAATTTCAAAACATCTAAAACTCATAACATCAAATCTCAAAACACTGAAAACTACAAAGCAACTATAAATAACATCCTACAGAGTTTTTACTATGTTTATGCAGGGGGGCAAGCCCCCCTGCACCCCCACACCCTCCGTAAATTAAATATGCTAACTCCAAGGTTGCACTACAGTGGTGGAAAAAGTTAATTTCTTAACCCCACTGTAGTGCGACTTTGGAGTTGGTATATTTAAATTTAGGTGGTGGGGTGGGGGGTGCAGGGGTGCTTGCCCCCCTGCATAAACATAGCAAACATTGTATGGGATGTTATTTATAGTTGCTTTGTAGTTTGAAATGCTTTGAGATTCGATGTTATGAGTTTTAGATGTTGTGAAGTTTAGAGGTTATGGTCTTGATGTTTTGAGTTTAGATGTTATGAAGAGTAGATGTTTTGATAGGTAACCGAATTAACATGCAGTTACACACAGAGAATTATTCGGAAGACGTAATGTAGGGTGATATGACAATGTATCCCATAATGTTTTATATGGATGCTCTCATAATTTCTCCAAATCTTTTGGGTTTCTAATACCATGACAGGAATGGACGCCATTTCTAAGCCAAAGCATGATTCATGAAATTAGTATTGTTTCAATCTTTGATGTCAGCCAGAAGTGCTATTCGCAGCACATGCAATGTGCCCAACAATGACTCCTCCTGCAATTTGTACAGAATTACATGCATTGGTAACATATCTAAATGCGACTGTTGATTATTTTTTATAAGACCCATTGCTCCTACTACTATTGGAACTGTCTGGGTATCTTTCTTCCACACTGCTCTAATTTCTGCCTGCAAATCCTGACATTTTATGACCGTCTCTCAGTATATGAAACACTGTAGTCACTGGGTGTAGCGATTTCAGTGATCAATGCTACTTTTGTCTTCTTTTCATGGACCACTATATCTGGTTTTCTCGCATCTATCTTTTGAACTATTGGGAATGGGTGATCCCATGCGATGTAGACTTCATTTTCTACAATGCTTCATGGCCCATGTTTCCAGTGTTTTTCAGCTATTTCAATATTATAATGTTTGCACAATCCCCAGTGCCAAACAGTCTTGCCACATTATTATGTCTTTCAGTATGCAGTACTTCTGCCATTAATGTCACAATCAGCAACAAGGTGTGCAACTGCTTCTAGTTCAGTTTTACAAAACTTACATTTGTCTTTCTCCCACATGTTCAATGGACTTTGTAAACCAATGTGTATGCAGTCCACTATCTTAGGCCACCAATATTAACCTTTCTTCTTTTGGTTTAAATTGGCCTCTCCTTAATCATTCCTGCATTCGATCCTGATCAACATGAGGTTGTTCCGGGAGATGCATTTTCCACATTTCTTGCCTTCTCATCTGAACCTTCACCTTATATTCTTTTGCTATTTTGGCACATTCAGTTGCTGCCGGATTTTTATCTACTTCTGGTTTAATTTCCATTCCTGGTTGACACCGATATGCTTCTGCTAGACTAGGTAGGGAAGTCATCTTAGATTTATTCTCTCCTCATGTTTCAAAACTTTCACTATGTTTGGGTCTTGTGAGGTCAGCAGATATGTATGCAGTCCCACGATTTGTTCCAAGCATGGGAAGTCTCTGGGACAGGAATCTATCCCTCCAGCATGTCCCATTTATTATTGTGGTGAGGTTTAGATCCCTAGAGCGTGTGGCTCGAGGGGATATGGTTTTCTTTAGGTGGAGCATGTCCATCAATTCTGGGTTGGACATGGCCTTGTATGTCAGGCAGAGATCACCTCTGCGTAGGCGGTATGCAACCGAGTACAGCTGGAGTTTCTTCAGTCGAGCTGCATAGGGAATCTGTTTGGAGGCCAGTGATCCTCTTGGTAAGGTACTTCTGTGGTCTTTACAGCTGTTGCAGGTGTCTTATAAGGTACATCCCAAATGGGACATTGTACTCTATGAAGGGTCTGATGAGTAGAGGGGCACAATGACCTCTTTTGATCTGGATGCGAACCCTTTTGCGATTAGGTGGGCCACATAGAAGGATTTTCTAACCACTTTGGCAATGTGATTATCAAAGGAGAGATTACTATCTACTTGGGTCCCCAGATCCCTTATTACGTCTTCTGTATTTAGGGGACTTCCACCTATGTGGTAGTTTGAGGGTTCTTTATTTTTTCCAAAGGGGATGACTATGCACGTTTTGGCATTTAGCTTGAGGCCATGATTTTGACAACAGATATCCGTCTCAGTGAGACCCTTTCGGAGGATGTGTGAGTCAGCCAGAGAGTCAATTATAGCCCCTAGTTTGCAGTAGTCTGTGAACTTGGTCAGGCACAGTAATCTTGTGCTTGCCTGTACCTCTGAGAAGTATATGCCGAACAGGAGGGGTCCTAGGACTGAGCCCTGAGGAACGCCACTTGTAACCAGTTTAGAGAGTCAGACCCAGCTCCCGCAACTCCCACCATGTGGGTTCTGTCCGTGAGCCAGTTGGCAACCCATCTTGTAACATAGGGGTTTATATTCAGGCTGGTGAGCTTGTCTATAATACCAGAACAGGGAATGGTGTTGAAGGCCTTTGCGAGGTGCACCACCTTTCCCTTGTCTATAGCCTTGGTAACGGTCTC